>NC_135794.1:21396246-21558746 GCF_051106095.1 Pogona vitticeps
CCCAGCCTCTGACTCCGCAGCCAGAGACCTGAACTACTGAACTCTCCAGGTCGACTATCCTTCCTTTAATACCTGCATAAAAATTCAACCTCAGCTTTTTAACATATCCATACAATCAATAGCTTCCCATGTATTTCCAGAGATAGACCCGTTGATTTCCTCTATTAATTTTGACAAGGAACCTGATCTTTCAATAGGAAGCCAGAAGAGAAATGATCCTCCTTCTCGCTTGCCTTTTTTTCCCTTCTTTAATTGTTATGTTCACACTTTACATGAAGTATGCGCATGGATGGTTTAATTTAGATTTAATAGGATAATTATTGCATGACAAATTAATGCCAAATAACTATTAACAACATATCTAGGAAGGTTTTAGGGAGCCTGTAACAGGATATCTATCAGATAGCTGGTGGTTTTACCTTGAAAAATGTGGCAGATAATTGCTGCCATGCTTTTTATTATCAGAGAATTTGGCTCTGGGAGTCCCGAGGCTAGTAAGATCACCTGATGCACTCTGGAAATTCAGGTTTAACTACATTGTCCTTTAAAAAGCATTTAACAGTAGGAAAATGACTGTGTTTCCTCCTCTAAGCCTGTCTCGGTCTTAAGAACTTTAGAAGAGGGCTTTCCCCCTCCGTCCAATCATTCTTAAAGGGATGATTTGAGAGCAGGCTTTCTGAGTGACTTCAGAATTCCTTCCTAGCAAATTAAAATGTTTATTATTATTATTATTATTATTATTATTATTATTATTATTATTATTATTATTATTATTATTATTATTATTATTATTATTATTATTATTATTATTATTATTATTATTGCTATTGCTATTGCTATTGCTATTGCCGCTGCTATTGCCGCTGCTATTGCTGCTGCCACTGCTACTGCCACTGCTATTGCTGCTGCCACTGCCACTGCTACTGCTATAATTACTATTATTATTCAAAAACACCAGGCACAGTCAAAATTATAAAAAAACATTGATTGGTATTCTATAACAGATACAAGTTTGAACCAAAAGCCTAAGTGTCAGTTAAATATCAGTACAGTATCTGTTTTGTTCCTGGTTCAGTATTGCTGTTTTTTTTAATGATTTCTGAGATTTGCAACTTATATTACTATGTCAATGATGATGATTATGATGACAGGGCTTTGGCTGCTGATTGAATGATGAGGAAGGGGCTTCCAGTGGTGGATGCTGTAGTTATTAAATGCTTTTTAAAAACAGCATTACATCAGTCTATTTAATATTGGTATATTGCTATCATTGATTACATTTTTAACTGAATAGGTTTTCAGATTTAATGTTGTAACTTAAGCAAACCTCAGGTGTTACAAGAAAGGGAGGAAAATACAGTACATGCATGCATATATACCTACATACAGTCCACATCCTATTCACAATTTACCGCCGTGTGATGGACATTGCACAGCATTTTTATTCCCTGCAGTGTCTTTCCCTTTACATGACTGATTGTGCAAACATTTGCACCGCTGATTTCCCAGACACTGTGTGCCTGTTCGTGCAACTGAGTGCTCACCTATAGGAACAAGACACTTGTGTGGCTGGTCTCATGCCGTTACTTCAGGGAACAGGACTATAGTCGAAATTGCTAGTCAGTTCCTTCCTGGAAGTTTTATGATGAGGCTTCCACTTGACCTCCATTTTAAGGAAAAGCAGTCTGCCAGGATGAGTGGATCATCATGGTGTTTCAGAAAACAATCTTCTCTTAAGCTTGCAATTCCACTTTTGGTACATAGGCCTTGGAAAGGCCTATGCAAAGGGAAGTGTATCCAAAAATGTAACCATTGGGAAAAAAACGGATGAAATCTGATTGTGCTTTGTGTATCGGGAAGTTACACCTGTGGACGTTCATGAGGAGTTACACCCAGGCAGCCTCTGTGTCTGACTATGCAACTAGTTGTGCAGTTGACCATTGAACTAACTGTGTAATGGACCGCCCAACTCATTGCACCATTGACTGCAGAATAAAATTACTGTACGTACATAAGTACATGAGCAAGCAAACCAGTGAAAAAATGTCACTCAGATTTCTATGGTTTCACCTAAAGAAGAGGATTTGGACTCTTGAGAAATACAATAATTTACTTTCAGTACCAGAACTGATTGTTTCTGTAGTCCTTTTGTGCAAATATCTGCTCTAGCTTTCATTGTTTCTGTGGGGGACGAGGGAAGCACTACCGTTCTCAAATACGTTACCTGCAGGCATATGCCAGTCTTCCTTCCCTCTGGCAGTCAAGAAACAGGTAAAAATTATATTGCTTGAAGAGGCATTCAAAAATAACTTACCGCTTTGACACTCTCATGAACCCAAGAACTGCTTATTAATTTTGATAGTCTATCCGTGTTTCCTTCTCTCCCTTTTTTGGACATTCTGGGTTATCAATAATTTTCTAGATCTCATTGTTTACATGGATGGGTGTGGATAGTTGTGTTTTTAGCTGCTGTTAGCCACTCTGAGTAGTGTTTAGGCCCTAGGTGGATGGGGTAAAAATGTAATGAATAAAATCAATAACAAATAAATCACTTTCCTTTGATTGACCCCCAAGTATGTCATCACCATGTTGTTTTAGCGTCTCTGAGATGCTACCTGCCATCTCATAGATAGAAGGGACTGAAATGATCCAGTGGAAATTCAGAATTTCCCTAAACCAAGAGGATTCTTCCTCTCGTCCTCTTTCAACGCTTTGGAGCAGCCAAAAGCAACTGGGAAGCCCTCAGAACTTGAATCCAGTTTGAACTTGGTTCTTTGTAAAATTCAGCACTCCCCGTCCGGCCTCTTTTCAGATCTCATTATTTGTGAAGTAAAACATGGTTTCCTTCTCCAGCTGCACCTCCTCCTATATATAAACGCTCCTTCTGGCCTTGAGTCTCACGGCTTTGCCATCTCATTTAATTTAACCCACAGCAATTAACGTCCTTGACTGGCAATGTTTAAACAGCAAACAATTTCTTCCTGTAAGTGGAAGCTCGCCGCCTTGCATGCGAACAGTCCTTCAAGGATGACATCAGACTGTATTTCCCAGTGACAGCCATCTGTATACAAGACATGTGTTTTCTCTCCAGAATACTACAGGTTGCAAATTTTTCCCTGGGCGGAAATTTCCATTTGTCCCTCCTGATTCTCTCCATGATTATGCATTCATTGATTCCTGCTTGGAACCTTGATCTCTTCAAACTGGTGGTTTTTTTTGTTTCATATTTTTCTGTCTTGTCTTCTAAATGACAAAGTTTAAATGAATTCTGTTGGTCTTTTTTTTTTTAAGGGCTGCCAGGCATAACAAGCTGATATTTTTGTTCAAATATCCCCAGAGGATTGCAATGAAATGAGTGTAAGTTTCGTCCCAATGACCTTGATGTATTCCGTTATTTGCTCTTTTCAAGTGGCCGTGTTTTTTTTTTTTTTTTTTTTTTTTTTTTTTTTTGCTGTAGTTGTCAGGGAACGTGAAGCTAGAAGCGGAGCCTGTGGTAGCAAACAGAACTGCCAACGTTTAAAAATATCACTCCGCTTCCTGTGCTTTAAAGAGCAACTTAAGCTGTGTTTCACTTCAGCCCATTCAAAGGTTCACTTCCATACTCAGATGCTCTGAAATGCATAAGAGCAGACAAATCTCTTTTTTACCCTGTCAGTTGGCAACCTTATTATCAGGGGATGGGACTAAAAACCTGTGAGTTATCTGGTTTTACATGCTTTTGACACTTTCTCCAGCACGAAGCCCTCTTCCGAATTCCATTCTAGAATTTTATTCTAGAGTTCCATAATGGGAATTTCAGAGTGCCACATGTAAGAAGCTTGTTCCTTTCTCCTTCAAGACATGACAGCGTTGGTCCCCCAAACTTGTCTTTCCAGTAGAAAACTCTTTTGGGAAATTCTTCATTTGGCTAAGATATCAAGAAGATTTCCCATTATACTGGCAGCTCAATCATAAGGGTGGCTTGACCAAGAATTTATGATTTTATTTGCATTGTTAGTTTGTTAAAGCAAACCTTCATCTGTGGACATGTCTTTTTTAAAAAAGTCAATTAACTTTCATTAGGGTTGGACAGGTCTGGAAATCTTGATATTTCTCATACGGTCTCTCTCTCTCTCTCTCTCTCTCTCTCTCTCTCTCTCTCTCTCTCTCTCTCTCTCTCTCTCTCTCTAACTTCAAGGTCTTTCTCTTAAATTTATGACAGGGAAAGAAAACAAACCTTGGAAATCCTGTATCAAAATGGAACTGTATGTGGTGTTCGGCTTCTGGTCCGAACATGGTCGGCAGCTGATTTGTGAATTCCCTAGACCTCAACAATGGGATGAATAGGGTAGCTGGGTTTGGCTGTTGGTGTGGGAATCAGGATGGATATTGACCTCCCCCCCCCCCATGTTTAAGAGCAAACTGTGGCCGAAATGAGGGATTTTTGGTGGTTTGGGGACGATTGGCAGGGGGAGAGATGGGATTGGGGGATTGTTTATTTTTGTGTGTGTCTGTCTGTAGTCTTTAGGTGTTGTTTTACTATTTGGGACCTGCAGGAAGAAAGGCAGGTAACTTGATTTTTTTAAAAAAAAGGTCTGATAAAGTTATCACCTCCTCTTGCATTTATATAATAATCGTGAATAGATTAAGAATATCGTTTCTTAAATGGGAAGGACCTGGGGAGTGTTATAAAGAGGCGGTGCAATGATTATTTCTTGAAAATGTGGTTTTATAAATTAATAATAATTAATTTTATAATTAATTTTAATTGCTGAGAGAAAACGGGGTATCTATATTTGGATGGTGAAAGTTGTGTATATTTTAACTTTTTTTTGTAGTGTTGTCCAGTTTTACCTTGGGGAAGAGCACCTCATTTCGTTGCACCCACTTGTGAGCGCAATGACAAATAAATTTCTTATGTCTTATGTCTTAATAATATGAAAGAATGGTAACCAAGGATGACATATAATGTCCAAAGGAACACTGGGAGGAGAGGACCGGATGTTGATCCATGTGTGTTCTCCGTATGAAAACCAAGCTACTTCTTAAAGAGAAGTATTTGAGGAGGAGCTGGCTGGATAGCTCAGGGAGTTGGTTGGTACCCCGAGAAGAAGGGAATGACCAACCACCTCTGAGGATTCTCTACCTGGAAAACCCTGGGAATGTTTGCCCCAAGTATGAATAAGTCACCATCAGGTTTCTTATCCTTAGTCAAATTTTAAGCAATGGAAAAGGGAAAGACTTGAGACTTCCTTTGGCCCTAAGCTTTCCCCATCTGAAATTTTCCTCTGAAAATATTTCTGGGATTGTTTAGCTGGCCAGGGTTTCTATGTCTTCGCCAAGAGTCCCAGGAGCAATGGGAAATTGCAGTTCCCAGGAAACCCTATGACGGGAACTTCCTGTTGGTAAAACTTAATCGCTTGTTTTTGGCACATTTTATTTTTCAGGCTTTCCTCCTTTCTGGCTAACCCTGGAAGGTATGCGTTAGAGGAAAGGGAATAAAAAACTCTGAGAGGAACAGAATGTCAGAATGTTTATCTCCAGACTGAGCAGACATTCAAAGGAATTTTGGCTCAGGGTCAGACTGTAAGAAGCTTGTTCCCTTCTCCTTCAAGACTTGACAGCGTTGGCGCACCAAAGTTGTCTTTCCAGGAGAAAACTCTTTTTAGAAATTCTTCTTTCCTCTTCTGAGACCAGCTTCTATGAAAGCTGAGAGGCTCAAAACGTTCACACTGGCAGATTGGCTGCAGAGGAAAGGAAAGCTAGGGCACCGAGTCTTTGTTATCCCTATTAACATTTAATATTTTCCTACATCAGATTTTAAAATATAGGCTCATTTATTATTCAACATTCTCCATCTGGTATTTCACCTGATGTCAATCCTGGTAAGCTTGCCGTGGGTCTCCTGAGAGTCTTCTCTCTCTCTCCCCCCTCCCCATAAAAGCAAATTATACCAATGCTGCGGAAAACCAATAGAAAAGCAGATGAATAACCTTTCAGTCTTCCACACCGGTGAGTTTGTGGACAAGATGAAAACACGGCTTTCTTGAAAAGGAGATGGATCTCCTCCATCCATTGATTCTTTGTTCCTTTGAAATATGGCTACGAAAGCCGATCTTCCAAGCTCCCTTAAATCGGCTTTATCCCTTGTACCGGCTGGCATTGTACTGTGTTGGCTTAATGTCTGTCATTAGCAGTGGTGGCTTGTATGAAGGAACTGTATATATTTTGTTCCTGCCAGAGATGACGGTAGCTGGAGATGGCCGTTGGGGCTTCTCAACATGTTTGGCTACCTGAGGCAAGGAAGATAGTGCCCCCTTCCTCCCTCCCAAGCACAAAAAGCTTAGCGTATTGAGTTGAATTTCCTGTTAACATTGTTAACATTGTCTGGAGGATGTTCTCCTATTGACAATGTTGATCTTTTGGTTTCCATTTGAAACATTGCCACTGGGAAAGTCCCATTAAAAACTGTTGGGTTTGCTTTTCTGTAGGCATGGATAGAAAAGGGAATCTGCTATTAATTGTTACATACAGCACTGATGTTACCTGTCTGTCATGGGTTTGGAGGGAAAGTTCCATCCTATGGGGAGTGGAAGGCGGGACATCAGGAGGAGGGGCTGTACTGTATATATATGTGGAGTTTGTGTGGAGAAGAAGCTGGAGGAGAAGCTGGAGGAAAAGCTGAGAGAAGAAGCTTGTGTGGGAGTCTGTGTGTCAGACAGGGTACTACTGTGTGTCAGTCAGTACCAACCTGATAGGTTCAGGTGTCTGTATGGGTAGCCAGAACTGATAGGTTCAGGGTCTGTGCTTCAAGTTAAGTGTTCTGTGTGAACCAAACTGTGTGTATGTATGATTGAGACTAAGCCACGTTACTGTATCTTATTCACTTGATCCTTTTATTTTTCCCTGTGTGTTATTTAATAAACCTTGTTCTTTTATTTGTTAAAAATCCATCCCTGGTCTGTGTGACTTCTTATAGGGAATGGTTGGTGGCAGCTTAGTTAACGTGTGGCATATCCCAGTAGGTCTGGGTTTGTCACATTAATTACTTTTTAAAGAGTTCCGTATCAGATGTAATTGTTTCTCTATGGGGGCGGGGGATGTGAAGAAATCTCGCCTCCACTGAGATTCTAGCCAAGACTGGCCATTTCAGCAAGTAAAACCACACCTTGAAGATTCTCCAGCCACCTCAGAATATCTGAGTTCTATCCTATGGCTGAGATTAGCTTCTGCTGGGGGTGTTGCCCCAAATATAGTTAGTGTAAAATTCAGGTTTCTGTTTTTCCACTTTGTGATGCTAAGCATGCATGCACAGTAAGACCGCCATGTTTGCAGGATCAATATCCATAGTTTCACTTATCCATTGCCTAAAAATATTAAGTAAAAATGCAAGGAATATGCCTTTCCAAGATGTATTACCAGAACGGGCTACTAGAGTGAACCAAAGACTATACAATACATTGGGTTCGCTATATCTGTGATTTCTGGCATCTTCAGGGGGCGGCTTGGAAGTGATCCCTCATGGATATCCTCACGGATACGGCACAGCAAACGTAGCAAGGCAATCTGACTTGATTACAAAGAGGCAGATGACCTGTCCAGAGTTACTCCTTTTGTTTGCTCTTGAAATACAGGAACAGTTAATTACATTTTCCAATTCCACATATTTTGCAAAGCGGCACCAAAGATGGCGTATAAAAATACAGACATTTTCCCCTGACAACTACGAAGAACGAAAGGCTATGACTTCACCCAATGGCTTGGACCGAGGAGACAGTTTTCTGAGTTTTCCTGTTTCTCGTTTTACTTGGTGACTGGATCGGGGTGTTGTCTCCCTAGCCTGGTGGAAGAGTATAGTTGGAGAAAGATTCGGAAACAGTACAAAAATATCCAACCTGTTCCAATGAAGGCTGACACCAAGTGAAATAATTATGAGCAGAAGGCCTTCCGTGACGAGCAGTACACCGATCTCTGTGTTTCCTTCTATGTGCTAATACACACTTTAATTGAGGTTCCTGAGACTGAAGCTTCATATTCCTGAAGTCAATTCTGCAAAGTTCATATTGCCTGGCGGATGGCTCCCTGGTGTGTTCTTTAAATATTAATTCACTTCAAGCTGTTAATCAACTGGAAAGCCGAAGACTTGATATATGGGTTTCTCAGAAGAGTGAGGGATAGCTTCATCTTCTCAATACGGAGAGAAACGAGGTTCTCTAAAGCCGGTATGAAATTCCCCTCAGAAATGCTGTTCAGCTTGCCGAGAAGCTCTTTTTAGCTTCCTTCACAATTTCTTCAGACATCTTGACTGACCAAAAATGTCAATGCGTTCTGATAATTTCAAGAGAAACTAGATGGGCATTCTTGTAGAGGGCTTGGGTAAGTTACTTTGTGGGAACATGGCCAGTTGTTGGTTCGAGAAGTCTTCAAACTTCACTCTTGTTCAAAGATGACATGAATCTTCTTCATAGGCTTCCCCAGAGCTCCTTGATCTGAAGGTAAATCATGGAAATATGAGGCTTTCAGAAGAAATGCTGGTCAGATCTTCTCCTAGAGATGCCAGTAGGCTCTTTGCTTCATTGAAGGAAAATGCTGAGTGACCACCTAGGCCCTACGTAGACATCTAAAGAGAAGGCCAGTTGGTTGTTAGGCACAGGTGTGTTTATGCAAGGAAGGTTTCCTTTCAAGTTAAAGGATACCCATGAATACAAATTCTTAGCTAACTGGCCCTGCACCTTAAAGTTGTAGGTGTCCACCCCAGTTGAGAGCAGGGATGTTGGCAGGTTTTTGGATTTGAGTCCCAAGAAAAATAAGCTTTTTCTCCCTGGGAAAAAAAAGGAGAAGGTAGATGGGTTCTGAGTTGCAAGATGAATCCATGTCATTGGTGGTGGTGGGCAATCCACTGAATCGAGTCACCAGTGCACGCTAAGTCTGACTTGACAATGAGTCCCATGACATGGGTCCCCATTCCTGGTTCAGAGAAGACATTAACGGCTCCTTGAGGGATCTCCTGCCCTCTGAGAAATTTTGCTGGTCCTGTTGAAACTTATTTTTGGCTTCGTTATTGCCTAGCCATGCCATCTAAGAATAATGGTCAAAACTCACATTAAATTTCACTTTAGGGCCAAACCACCAATGTGTCCCCATTGATGGCAGCATGTTTATGGCTCCTTGTCAACTGAACACCTTTTTAGCCGACAACATTTTGAAATGTCCACCCACTTTTGAGTTTATTTTATCCCCTCCAAAATGCACCCCAAGCCTTGCAAATGATCATGTTTTCAAGCCAAGGTACACTGTGTCTCACAACCAGTTTTGAGAAGTGCAACATCCTTCTCTTGAGTCAGTCCAATGAGATTCTCTTTTATCTCTTGTTCTTCCCTCCACCCTTCTGCCGGTCGACTCAGAAACTCTCCGTCTCTCTTCTTGGAGTGTATCTGAGAACTGATCCTCTTCTCGTCATCTTTTCCCCCATCCCTTTTGCTGCTGCTATTATTTTTACAGGACCAGGAGCCTTGTCAGGGGGTGACTGTGTTATTCTCGGATTCTAAGCACAGCATTCCTAGAACTCTTGAAGATTAAAAATGTAGCAAAGTATAAATATTTGAAACCCCCTGGAGCTGGCATATGTACCATCTTTAAGCAGACCCTTTTGATCTGATGTCTGTTTTCTCTAGAACAGCAACACGTCTCAAACAAGATTTGTTTTTAATGTTTTTATTCTTTTCCTCTAGCAGAAGCAGAAAATTCTATGTAACAGTGTGGAGGTTCAAAAGAATTGGCCAAGAACTGTATATATATATATATTGTTTTGGCAATATTGACACAGAGCCTTTCTGCTCTAACCCTTCTTCTTGCTGTCTTTTTCTCTCACCCTTTTCCATCCCTCCATCGTGATGTTCTGGTCTGATTTCACTGGACAATCTTTCCACTCAGCAAAATGAGTGTGAATTCTAAACCGCAAAGTTAGGCATTTTATATGTTTGTTATATGAAGCATTGCTAGCTTTAGGTTCTCAACACGGAGCTGAAGTTGGAAGAGATAGACAAGAGAAACATAGAATAGAGCCTCAAAGGAAATAGAAAGAAGCACCACAGAGATGAGTTCATGAGTAGATAATTGAAGCTAGCGATTCAGTAAATTTGCTCTGGGTTGGAATCTGAATTTTGCAAAAGACGTCCAAGCTGCTGTCTAATTTGGGGCAATGGGGGGAGGGGGAGGAGGGATGGTTCCAGCCCATCAAACAGCTCCTGTAAACGTCAAGCTAAAACCTGAAACTCATTCATGAACTCCTTGAAACCAGAGTCACAAATCTTCTCCAAGAGTAAGGAAGGAACAATCTATCAGTTTTGCTTTCTTCCACATTTAAAACTTTTAAAACCTGCGACTCCTTCTCTATCACTGGCGGAAATGTTTGAAAATATTGTTGAATTCTTCAATCCCAAACAGAAATGAAATTCTTCCCAGCGCTTCTTGGAACATGATTTCCTGCTGCTATGTAATTTGTGTTCAGCTTCTGTTGTTTTGTGATTGATCACTGGAAGGTGATGCATTTTTTTCCTTTTTTATTTGGAACTTCCAGGGTAAAGCTACATCATTAAGCATCCTTCATACTTGAGAGACTAGGGTAACGTACTCTGAATAGAGGACTTGGAACAGCGTCTAGTGTGGCTGAGAAAGCCAATTCCAGAGTGACCATCCCTTCCACACTGAAGACAAATGCAATCTGTCCCCTATCCAGCTCCCTGGTTTGGCTGGATTCGGGACGACATCATGTGTTTAAGAGATAACTCATAATCACAACTCCACCCCACTTTGGGCACCAGACAGTAAACAACAGCAGTCATCATGGATTTTCCTCCATGGATGAAAACTGATACAAGCCTAGTATGACTGGGTGAGCACTTGAAGTTTTTTATGTGTTCTGAAGTTTATACTTTGAAGGCTAAAAATTACTTAAAGTGATAATGCTTTTTATTTTAGATATTCTCCTTTTTAAGAACTTTAATATTTTAAGAGATTTGTCCTCTGTCTTTTGTTTTTAAATGTGCTTCATTAGGTTAGGTCCTTTCAATGAGAAAGGCAGGGTAAAAATATTTTAAATAAATAATTCAAATATAAGCTCTGTTTCCCCATGAGCTGAGCTTTTGGACCCAGTTCCCACTAGCCTTCTGCAGAAATAGGAGGATATAATGCAACCATGCCTGTGGAATTGTCAACAGATCTTTCCACTAGCAGTTCAGCTTATGGATAACAAAGGGATGTGCTTCCCCCACTCTCATTATCCAAAATGCTCAGAAAGACGGTAGGTGAAAAATTGCCATCTTCACCTCTTCATCTGAAGGCTGCTGCTGATCAGCAAGCTTGATTTGTGCTGTCGGGGAATGTGAAGTCCAAACTTATTCAAACAAACAAGGGGGGAGGGAAGAACCCACACATAGATTGATAATGAAATATTGATTGCTCAAACATGACTTGTGTTGATTTTTGCCTCCAGTTCTCTTTCTTCTCACAGAGGCCTGAGGTTGGGAGCCCTCCTTGTTTACATGGAGACGGGGCCATTAATGTTAATGTCTCCTGCTCAAGCTTTTTTAAACTGTGAATCTGATGATGATCACCACCGACTTCTGAATTTATGAACGTTTCTAATTTTCTCGCTTGCCTGGGGCTCTCTTGTACCATTATTGCTTGAAAGATGAAATGGCAAATCATGAAAAACAACTCCTCCCCCTACAAAAGAGCAAGGCTTTGTAATCAATAAATCAACTCGAGCAAGGCCACCGCTCTGTAACTTTGGACCATCTCTCATGGCTCATTCACTTTTTATGTTCAAAACAACTTTTCCCATCCTGGCGCTCTCTCCCCTCCTTCTCAACATACACGTTCTCATTCTTGAACAAGAAGACAATCAAAGGGATGCTCTGTGATGCTACCAGAATTGATTTGTTCTTTCTTCCTTTTATTTCTGAAAGTAAGTTGAATGGGGCTGGATTAGCGGCCTTGAACACTGAGGAGTTGATCAGTAGTCTGTGCATCTTTCTGCCAGTAGCAGGAGCGGCACTGGGTTGTTCTGAATCCAAATAAATTTCTATTCTATATAATCCTCTGCTGAGATTTTCATCTCATGATGGGGTGACCCAGAAATCCCCCCCCCCAGGGTGGAGCTTGTTTGCCCGTTGTTCTGCTGTGTGGATGAGACATGGTCTGAATATGGGTGAAACTAATATTAATGAAATTCGTCCTTTAAAAAATTGTTTTTTTCACAACATGATGAGATATCTCAATGAGGAATATTAAAGACCTACACCTTTTCCATTCATTGAGGTCATAGTTTAAGATGCATTGTGTGTCCTTGCTCTCTGAGAAGTAAAACACATGGACACATCAAGCACAGAGAAAACTGGTTGATTACAAGGAAAGATGCCATTAACCCATCCAGTGCTTGAGATGTTTGGATAAAGCAATTAGCTATCGTAGTTTTGGCAGTTCACACAGTTTGTGCAGTGCTGTAAATTACACCGTTATGCTCAAACAAATGGCAGTTTCCTGCACAAACAGGCAATATTTGCACAAAATATTGTTCTCAGTAGTGACCCTGTTGAGAGCACCAGGCAATTTCTCCCCGTCCTTGCAGGAGATGAAAAGAATGCTGTAGTTCATTATCCGTTCCTGCAAGAATGTGACAAGCAAGGACTTCCGTCTGTTGTGCCCAGTTTTCCATGGCGGCTTTGGGCCAAAGTAAGCAGGCTGAACGTGGGACCCAGCCTGCTCCCTTTTTCTAAGTATCCCAGTACTTAAGAAGGCCCTCCCACCTCTGCCAGTGGTATTATAGGAAAAATTCAAAAAGCCCTCAAACAGGGGAGGATCACTTAGAGTTCTCCTCATATTGCTGAGTTGCTGTGTCCAGAAGTCTTTGCCAGCTTGAGGAACATTAGCCAGATGTAGGACGATGGCGAGGACACTCGTGCCATCAAGGGTAGAGTGTCTAGGTAAGGAATGCGAAATCAAAAGGAGACCTCTTGCGTGATTGCTTTTGCCCCTTTGGACCTGGGCGAGTTCTTTCTGTAGGTTGCAGGCAAGGAGAGATTATAAAAATTATAGCATGCACTTTATTCCAAAAATAAAAGCCTGGCGTGTTTCAGCTTGGCTTTTTCAGCTTTCTCCAAGGGCATGAATATTTGGAAGGTTATTCTTTCAAAGGAGCTGGACTCAGACCTAATAAACATTTTTCCCCTGAAAGTGCAATATTCACACCCTTGAAGAAGGCTAAAGAGGCCAAGCTGAAACACATCAGGCTTTTAGTTTGGAATAAAATGCATAGTATAATTTTTACGTCCTGGGACTGTGGACCAGTTCCTTTTTATTATTGGTTCGCTCTGTAGGTGACAGACTTAAGACCATTGTTTGTTCCGTTCAGTTCAAGACAAGACATCTCAGTGAGGATCTCCCCTTCCCCCAATCCTTCAAGATTAGTTTGTTCCAGAGGAGATTCTACAAACTTTTGGGTTTTTCCTTTTATATGCATGCGCACACACGCACACAAATGGGCTGATAGTTTTAAAATGCACCAACAACCCTACCAGTGCTTCTATCTAATCCCATACAGTTCATGCAACAAGCCTGCAGCCTTCTTTGGTCTGTGCAATTTGTATATATATTTTGCATCAAAGTACATTGCATTAATTATATTGCCTTTATTTTATTTGTGCAGTTGTTCTCCATTCTTCTCTTCTTGTCAAAACCTCCAAAAAATATCTCGACCTCTGATAGGGTGAGAGGAATCCTTGGTGGGCCCTCCATCTCACATGTACAGAAGAGACAAGCAAGCATCTGTATCCCTACTTAAGAGTAGGAAGGAGATGCTGAATGAAATAACCAGGCTTCCGTTCTGAGTTTTGTTGTTGTTTCAGAATTGCCTAAGAAGGAAATAGGGCTTATAAGCAATGACTTTTCTTTAGGAAAGTTTTATAGAGCTGATGTTTGTTCCTTTCATCAACACAATGTTGAGCTGGGATTAATTTACCAACTCTTGTTTTAAATACGCTCATGCATCTTGGCAAGAATATTTGCCCGTGCAGCCCACAAACGGATGCTCTCTGAAACTGAATGAAATCTCTTTTTCTTAGGCTATCTGAAACACCTCTGCTCACCCCAAAGTGTCCATACAAAGTGAAAAGAGAGAGTGGGGACTTTTACAGGCTTCGTTGACAATCAAGAGAGATGGTATTCAATGTCATCATTTGTAACAAAAAGCAGAATGGCAAAAACAGATAGAAAAAAACTAGGATGATTACCATATTTATTTACTTTCCATCTGCAAAATACATAATAATTATAAATTAATAAGATCTGCCCTCTGAAGTACGTTCTGTAGAGGATGCAGCACTTAAAAAGGAACTTTTTGCATTTAATTTAATGATCCGCTTTGAATGGCTTATCAATTAGATGCAAAGGCTTTATATATAACTCATAAAACTAATAAATTACACAGCTTATTTGTTGTGATTAATTTTTATTATTTAAAGGGAATTCTCTTTCTTGGCAGTTTGTGACAAAATTGCTCATTCTCAGTAAGACAGATTGTTCCTGAAACATTGAGACGATATCTTCTGGCATTTCTGACACCCATCCACCCCATGGAATTTCTGGCTTTCAGTGCAAGGATGAAACAAGGAGCACTTGGGTTTTCGCAATTTGTGCAAAATGCCCCTGCAGAAGACTTTAGTGAAGCCCGATGCACACAGTCATATACAGCCAGCACAGAAAGAATGGTTGATAGATCCAAAAGATTAAAGCAACCCATCCAATACTTATAATGCAGCACCCTCAGTAATTTTTTTGGCAGTTGTGCAATTTGCACAAATTGGTTCTCACATGTCAAAGAACCTTGAGGAATACTGCTAGAAAATACCTTCCTGGGTTCCAAGGAGACCAGAAATATTTTGCAGTTTCTCATTTTCACTTGTGAGAATAAGACAAGCTAGGATTTTCCACTTCTTTCTACATCTTTTTCCCCCTTTATTTTTGTTTATTTTTTTTTTCCTACGCAGGGAAAAAGTGGAAGAGCAGAACCAGACATGATGTCTGGTGGCTTCAGGAAGCAGAATCTGTGCTTTGTTTTTCCTCCTCCACCCTGATTTATACCTTGCAGGCAAAGTGAATTTCTTAAGGCTGCTCGTAATATATTTGAAATGCAGTAGAATAGACAAGAGATAATTTAACAAAGACGACAGTATATACAAGTCTTGCCCTCAGGATTCAGGTGTCCCAGCTGCTTTTCCGAAAATCTCTGGGCTACGTTTGGTCTCAAAGAAAATAATGCCAAGCCTCGTCGTGTCTATTTCTTCTAGGGTTCACCTTCTAAATCCAGGCTTAAGGATATAAGGAATGTTCAGAAATGTCAGCCATAATGAAAAAGGGTGTCTCAACACATAGAAACCATGGGTGACTGCTATGGGATATTTTTACTCTTACAACAACACTCATTTCATCATCAACAGCTTCCTCAAGCAACTTTTAATGTGCCAAACACCCCTGCAGAACATATTACATTTATATTCAGAAACACCAGGCACAGTCGATCAAAATTATAGAAACATTGACTGGTATTATATATCACATACAAGTTTTAAACAAAACACTAAGTTAAATATTGTTAAATATTGATGTGGTATGTATGCTGTTCCCAATACTGCCCTTTTTGTAGCTCTGTTGATGTTATTTTTGGAATCTGCCACTGCTTATAATACTGTGTGAACTTTCTTGATACTGTTCCTAAAGTCCAGATGACTACAGGGACCACTCAAATGTGTTTCATCCATAAGCGAGATGTTTCAACGGCCAGGTTTCTGTATTTTGTTAGTTTTTCCAGGGTCACGATAATTTGGAATCAAGTCAATGACACACAGTTATTATTTAATTATAAGATATATAATATATTGAGGTACCATTTCAGAATGTAAGAAGAGAACATCACAGTTTTAAATGCCCTGCTATGTGGATAAAGATAGTGTATCTAGAAAATGAACACAACTGATTAGGTGGCTCATTCTAGGGTTGTGTGTGCACATGTGTAGGGGGACACTGTTTTCTTCTTATGACTCGGATTGATTAGGACATATTTTTATGGCGAACCATTCAACAGTGACATCAAGCCATCTATATACTGAGTTGATGCCGTCTGAGCTACCACTTCCAGCTACTCCCTTTTCATCTCATTTGGTTCTCTGTGTGTGAAAGCAGAGAAAAAACTTGCAGAAATTAAGACCATGCAAATGAGCCATGTTCATTTGCATGTGGAAAATTGATCAACCCGGTGTCAAGGTCTGAGCGGATGCTTTTCTACCCTCATTATGTGGAAATATCAGGAGAGCATAGAGCCTATATACCTTTTCCGGTTGGGTGTCTTAATTCGAGGCCATGCACACACATACACTGAAACAGAATCTCCACAACAGTCCAGGTCCTAAGAGGTTAAAAAAAAAGGGAGGGGGAATTGTCTTATTTTTCTCTATAAAGCCTTGCTTGAAAACGAATCAATGAACAAAGGCTTGGATTCGCCTCTCAAATCATCTCTGGAGCATTTTTTTTCCAGAGTGATTTTAAGACTGCCGAAGAGGATGAAAACTAACGTTACATCAAATGTTCTTGTGGAAATGAAGGGAAATCGTCCTAGTAACAGGATTGTTTTTAAAAGAGAAAGCACCTGTTCAGTGTATGAAATGCAAAGTGCACCTCTCTTGAGCTCTTTGCTTTGCTTCGTTCTCTTGGAATTCATTTTTTCTGGTTGGTTCTCCCAAAGGGGCGGCTTTGTCTGTGAGCATTTCCCCCCCCCCTTTCTTCTTGCGCTTTTAAATGCAAGATCACATCCACCCTTTGATCCTTTTGCTGCTCAGGTTGCTTCACATTGCTTTGCTTCTGCCTCCGGTTCCTACGGGTAACTGTAGGGTCGTGGTTGAGGGTCAATCCTCATCATGCTTTGAAATAAATTTTTTTTTGTGTTTGGGGAAAAAAGGGATGTTCAGAGCACAGCTGAGTATTCCAGACCCAGACCATTATGTGCCACTAAAATATGCACCAGCCTTGTTTCTCACTGTTCAGCTGTTGTGTAAAATGCATCTATGTTAATATATATGTGTATAGAGTTTCACATGATGTCCACAAGAAAGTGGGCCTTCTAGGCTGTGGCACCATCCTATGGACTGGGTTCCTGGTGGCGCTGTTCCCGGCTCCCTCCCTCCCTGCCTTTAAGAGAAGGTTAAAAACTGGGCAGTTTCAAGAAGCCTTTAGGGGCACCCTCGGTTGAATGGTTTTCTGGATTTTGCCACTGTTTTGCTATTGTTTGGGCTTATTCAAGCTTATGAATAGTTGTATTGTTTTTGTCTAATAGTTTTGATTTTATTTTGTTTCTATTTGAGATTTGATGTCTTGTTTGCTATATTATATTTTATTGGTTGTCTCTTTGATGTAAAGTGACCAGAGAAGTACCTAGCAGTAATTAGGCAGTATACAAGTTTTATGCATGCATGCATGCATGCATGAATGAATGAATATTCATTGGGGTACGAATACATTCATACGGTCTGTGGTCAAGGTCTTACTCATTGGGCCATGTTTTTAAGGGGTATATTTGCATGCAATCTACATATACCCTACATGTAAAAAGGATCAAAACACAACTCTGTATAGTCTGCTGTCTACCCAACTCCACCAAAGCTCTTGAGTCAGATTTAGAGGCTAAGGAATCAACAGAGGAGACACCTAGCACTGGTTCCATCCCAGAACCATTCATGGTGAGGTACCCTGAAACTATGGAACGAGGAACCCTGGCACTAGCCAGATCTAACACACCCAGAAGGTGGACTTCCACATCCACTGCAGCCTCCACACCCTTTGGACCTGGTCTCACCACTGGGATGGCAACTCCTCCTGTAGGTTCTGTATGAAACCTGGCATGCCAAGTGCCAGCAGCAGGAGCCACAGGGGCTCCCGGAGAGGCAGGGAAGGGCCCTGATTCAGGCCATGGTTTTGTTCTTACTGGAAAGGGGCAAAGATGGGAGAGAGGAGTCACGTGCATACGAGGAGCAAGGAATGAATTGATGAAAATTCAAGAATGAACTCTCAGAATTACCAAACATCTCTTGGAACAGGCCAGGCTTGCGTTGACAGGTGAAAGAAAACAAGGAAAGAAAAGGGGAAATCATACTGGACCAGAAGTTCTCCAGTCTAGACAAAATTAGAGGAATTATGATAGAAAAGAGAATGAGAGAGAGAGAGAGAGAGAGAGAGAGAGATCAGTCACATGCAAGCAACTTTTTGTGTAATTATAGTAGAATGTTAAGTGTGTGTCCTCTTGAAAATATATTTCAATTGACCCCTATTTATGGTGCTGCTCACCACTAGGACAGTCTTTAGATCAAAGTATGGAGGGCATGTTGGAGTATATGCCTTGCAGGAGACCATCTCTCCCCCCCACCCCTGATTCTTTTGCTGTTATTATTTCCAATCCATTATGGGAGATTTAGAGGTTCTTGAAAGCCCCTCAAAACGGTTGCATGCATTTGAGCGCTGGATGGATGTGATCTCTGCCATTCAGCCCAGGAAAGTGTTACTTGAATGCAAGTTCTGTTTTGCAAGCCAGGAAGCTGCGGCATTGGGATTCATCCAACGTGTCACAAAAATGGTCCTCTATCTTTGCCTTAGAGGAAGCCCGGCGCTTGTATGTTCTGCCCTTCTCTGTTCTTCTGAACACCTGGAAAAAGGAGCGTATGGTTTTCTTTCTTCCCTCTTCTTCTGAGTTGCTGCCATTCAACACAATTGTCTCCATCAGCTTTGACATAACTGCTGTCTTCTGGCTGTAAATTATAATTAGAGCAGTGAATCAGAAACCGGCTGTCCGCTGCACAGCACAGTATGTTCTGAGCCAAAGAAAAGGATGTGGAATCCATGTAAATGCTGTCTAGCTCTCCTGCTTCCTCCTTAGGAAACTGATGCGTGACACAGTCAGTAGAAAGTCCCTGCGTGAAGCCAGGGTGTTTTGTATGCTCCTCCGAGCGAGTTGGCACCTTCCAGCTGCACATGATGGCAAATAAGCTGCTTCGCTCCCCTCTGTCAACTTTTGGTCACTGATCCAAAACAGCCAAGGGTGGAAGGTGGCTCTGGAGGGGTAAAAAGCCAAAAGCCCAGATCCAATTTGATCAGAGTGGGTTGCCAAGATGTTTGTGCGCAGCAGAATGGAACAATCTTGTTGGTGTTAGCTGATCCAATAACACATCATCCCCAAACCCCCAGGCTGTCTTGCTTCAGAGACACAATGAAAGGAAGGCTATTGGGCTAGCAGTGGGATGGAGGGGCATCATGACCAAACTCTTCTGTGGAGTGTGTTTTTATTCTGGAATAGCATGTGCTGGTGTTAATTTGTAAACTCAACTAGAATTAAGCACGGGCTTCACTGGAACTCAGAAAGTGACCTCTTGCAAGGAGGATTAGCCAGTACAGGTTATATTGGTTCTGAATTCATTGGGTCAATGATTACACTCAAGGAATTAATCTTAGCTTTAAAGATTTACATTTTGGAGAGAAAGGTCATCACCATGGAAAACTCTTGTATAATTACAGCTAAACAACGGCAGAAAGAAATACAAGGAAGGAAGGAAGGAAGGAAGGAAGGAAGGAAGGAAGGAAGGAAGGAAACAAACACAATCCCTAGAAAATCATTTGGGTAAGTAGCTAATGGTTCCAACCTCTGAGTTTGTAAATATCCTCTAAACTGGACTTTATTTTCCAATGGTTTCAGGCCTGCTGCCCACTGGACTCAAACAAGAGAAAAGAAGGCATAAAATGTTGTTAGGGGCAGGGACTCTAGTAGATCTTGTTTGGGGGCTTTTAATTGTACTTTCCCGCTTTTTGCCTTTATTTGCTTGCTTGCATTTCTTCAGTTTGGGGAGATGGGGCTGTGCCCCCTCCATTTTTCCATGTATGAAGGTGCTTTCCCTGTTGGATTTATTTTTTTAAAAAAATGTTATTTTGTTAATTGAGCATGTATTTATGCTTTTGAAGATGTCCGTTTTGGTGGAATTGTACATGTGTTTCTGTGACGATTTTTAGGCCAGACAGTGCCACTGACTATGCCGGCATTCCTGCTTTGCTTGTACTGTTGTGTTGCTGGTTGCTTTGGTGAGCGGGTGTCAGTTTGCCAGGCAGCCAATGTTTGGCTGGCTAGTTGTTTCCTTGACTTTTTCCCCCTATTGTAATACAAAAGCCCAGATGGTCCTTGTTTTGCTGGGTGGAAGGCACTGAAACCACACTGTTGTTTTCTGTTTTCTAGTGTTGGGTGTTTTACTACCTTTTGAAGGTGCTGACATATGACTGAAGTATTTTTTTTTATAATAATTTGACTCTCTCTTGCCTTCTTTTGGAGTAGATTGATTCTCTTTTGCCTTGCCTATCTGCTTTTTTTTTTTTTTGGAATAGTTTTAAGGGTTCTGTAGAGCTTTGAGAATCACAGAGACCAAAAATGGGGAAACAAGAAATTAATGACCCGAAAGAGGCTTCTCCCTTTCACATGATAATGAAAAGCCTAGTACCAAAGAAGTACAAAATTTAAAGAAAACAAACAAACAAGAAATCACTTTTGGAAGACCCAAACATAGAAGAAGCACAGGAGGTCTCTGTCAGTTGTAGTCCAGAAATAATAATAAACTTTTCCAAGCTGTGATGTTTCTGTTGGTCACAATGCAAACCACTTTAAGTTATTTGACTAATAGCAGGACAGACATGTCTTTAATAAGCAAGCTACAACCTCTGGTTGCCTACTTTTCCGGTGCCCTCTCCAAGCTAGAATGGTATTTTTTTTTTACCAAGGATAATCAGCTAGCCATTTCGGTTTTATCAAGCGACAAGCACTTTCAGGTATTATGAAATCAGCCAATTATAGCTCTGTAAAGAAGGAGTATCTAACTTGAAACCAATTTTTGTGATGTCTGTAATTACCTTTCTTTAAAAGTGTCACTTTGCTATGGCTGAGTTCTCGTCTTTGTCATGATTTCCTATCTACCCCCTTTTCTCCTTTTGCATTTGTCACAAGCTGATCAGTGTTATTCTCCAGAAACAAATGGGAAGGGTTGTTTTTTTTCCTTCTTCTTCCCTCTTGGGTAAACAGCCTTGTCAGTAGGCAAGATGTATTTCTTATTCTGGACTCTGCCTCTTTATCCAGCCTTTTGTAATCAGGAATTTTCTTTGGTCTCCAAGTGTTACAGGCGAGGGGAGTTTCCTTAAAGGAATGCCTCAGATATAAAATGCATGTGTGTTTAGAAGGTCTGGCTCCTTGTAAAGTCTACAGTGGGTGCAAAATCTAGAAGTTCACCACTTACTTGGTAAAGGACTCCTCTGATGGGGGCATAGAAGGGGTTAAAAAGGGAGGATTCCTGGCATTTCAGAAGACATTCCATTCCCTTCTTTGCCATCATCGTTGTCATCTTCATCATCATTGTCATAACCAACAATACCTCTCCCACCTTCATCAATCTATTCCAAAAAGAAGAAACAACCCAGGCGCTAAGTTGACCCTTATAGACATGGTGATGGATGAAGGGTTTGTCTTAGAGAAGAAGAAAAAAAGATTGGCAATGACGAGTTATACAGTTAGTTACAGTGGAGACAAACACCTTCAGCTTTGCGTTGTAAATCACATTTGACTCTATTCCAATTACGATGAGTTATGCACATAGTTGTAACAGAGGCGAGCCGGCACTCTTGAGATACACGTTGTTCAGATTCCGCTAAGAAGCTGATAATATCCAACCTTTTTTTTTTTTTGGAGGTTCATAAAAGCTCACATTAAAATATAGCAGTTAGTGTTTAAAGTGCCACAACACTTTTTGGGGTTTTTTTTTGTCCCCATTTCCCATTTGTATTTGCCTGATAGCACAGACTAATGTGGCTCTTTCTTCTAAAATGACTAGTTTGGTGATATAACACCCTAATCAAAAGGAAGGAGCTGCATATATTTCTCAACAGGATTCTGGCCACAAAGATGAATTGCCTCATTTTGATGCCCTTACTTGACCCTAGTGGAGTAGATTTTTTAGGTTTAGAAACTTCCACGTTTCAGGTTTTTTTTTAAAAAAATCATGTCTTTATTTGCATCCAGAATATGAAGAACCTTGCACATTTTAATACTGGAGACTAACTAAAACTATTTTTCTGAAACTATCTCTAGTTTCTCTCTAGTTACTGTGACTAATACTTACTGATAGATCTACCAGCCTTCCGGGTGTAATCTAAACAGGTCTGTCCAACTGTTGCTTTACCTCCTCCAGTGAATTAAAAACCATTTTCTCTTTCCATTTGGAAAGCAGAAAGCCGTAACTCGGTGAAACGATGCACTTTGTATGAATGTTCCCCATTCCATCCAAGACATTTCCAGGTAGAGTTGGACTAAAACCACTACAACGTCTGTCTGAAATGCTGGGGAACCACTGCCAGCCATTCTTGGCACTGCTCATACAGACGGACGGACCAATGGGCTATCCTAGTTCAATGCTGTTTCCTCTGCTCCTAGCTTTCCTCTCACATTTAGCCAACATTTGGTTTCTCTGCATTCCCCACCTGTTGGTTTTAATTTCCCTCTCTGGCTCATGCTGCCAATTATTTGATCCTCATTCTGGCTGCCCAAAGTAGGATGCAATAATGAAGTCCATCAGGTTAAGATAGCCCAAAAGACAGACAGCTACACTCCTCGTCAACTGAATGCTCTTGATGATGCCTCCTTTTCTGTGTCAAGTGTCCGCTTCTTGGCATTTTTTTGCTCCCGATAATCCAGTTCACGGTGTCCTCTCCATACCTCAGCTGTGTCGGACACCTGCTGCTCCTCTTATTTTGCAGAGTGCTTTCATTCCTGCACAAAACATCCTAATAAATGACAAGAACTCCCTAGCAAGTCGGTCAAGAGTGAACATCCTCCTTCTCTCCAACGATCACAATTCTTTTTGCAGCCTGGGCCACTTCTAGAAACTGAGCAGAGGGTGGCGTGCCAAGGGCAGAGGCCAAGAGGAATTTTTTGAGAGAACCTGGCTTGACTAGGATCGCATCAATCAGTGCAAAAATATCCTCTGCGGTGCCACATCCAATCAGCACTGCCTAATTCTTTCCCCCTAGATAGCAGTGGTAAACACTCATCAATGATGAGATACTTTGCTTAGCAAAGTGGCTCAGAGCAACAGATGTGCCGTTCTCTTTTAACAAGGTAATAATGACTCGGAGCCTTGGTTTTGTTGTATGTATGCTTTGGCATCAAGGTACACACACACAACACAACCCCAGGGGAGTGACTGATCTTCAGCCTTCTAAACTTATGGGAGGCACATTGAAGTCAAGAAATGAGCCACTCTCCTTTTTAAAAATGCATCCAATATTAACAAAACTAATATTGGGGGTCGGTTTCAAGCAGAAGGATTATTTCTGTCTGCCTGCAACCTACTTTCTTTCAAAGTCCATTATTTGGCTGGCATTCCTCTTCCAGACGTACCCAAAGAGGTGCTAATGAACAAAATAAGGTAGTTCAGGACCAAAGCTATCCGCTTCATGGACACCAGCCCCCTAGATGATGGCTAAAATCAAGGAAAAGTTTTCTGCATACCTCTCAAACTCTAAATATTAAACCACAAAAGGCTTGGCTAAACCTACGGGGAAGAAAAACAACGAATGGATAAATGCTGAGGCCTTATCTCCCACCAGGACAAGACTCTCGTTGGACCATCTGGAAGTCACTGCATAAACTTTGAAGCCAAGTAGGAAAGTCAAAGAAAAAATTAAGTAAAATGGGACTACTGTGACTGTGGATAAATTCGGTCATATAAGCACTTAAGTGTATGCAATTTTATGCCCCGCCACATGTTTAAAATAAGATCTAGCAAATGGCCAAAATAGCATTATTGAAGTAGCCCACTTCTGGTCAAAAAAAGTCCAATGATCTTAACATTTTAATTTGTTTTTAATTTTACTTCTATTTTATATATGACCATGTGATGTTCTGATACAAACAAACAAAAAAATGAACGAACGAACGAACGAACGAACGAACGAACGAACGAATGAATGAAGGTTAACAAAATGAAACAAAGTGACTCAAGTTCTTCTGAGTCATTTTGTCACAAATTGTATTATATATTTGAGAATGATGGTAAACTCTTACACAGAATTTTCACCCACCTGTACCGGTCAGATTCAACAGATATATGCCATCGCTGTCAATAACATGGAGAGGAGCATTAGATTCTATCAGCCAGGGATTCAGTGTAGCACAAGGGAGTGCACAGAGATTTAAACCCAAACTTTTAATAATAAACCACTCGGAGCCCTGAAGCTGGATGAACAAATGAATTCCAATTGTTTATTTTTAGGGTTGTTGTTTTTTCCCCATTCTCAAAATGAAGACTTTTGGAAATTCTGGAAAATTCGTACAGATAACCCACGGAAACAAAGTTCTCCCACTGTCCCTATCAATGGTGCACACAACGTAAGTTCAGTATCTTCCCTGGCCTCTCATAGGTTGGATTGTCTTGAAGGCAAGGATTTGGGCAAGTCTTTGGGTCTGAGTTCGAGGCTTGGGTACCAAATCATGAGTCCCAAACCTCAAGTCTAAGCTCCTATTAAAAACAAGCTTTTTTTTTCCCTAGGGGAAAAAAACGGGTGGGTGAGTTCAAAGTCTTGAGTCAAGTCTAAGAAATTTGAGTCAAGTCAAATCTGACTAGGCAGTGAGTCTTTGACTCTTCATCCCTGCTTGAAGATTATGCACTCTCCCTCATTGGAGTGCTTCAAATATCCCCGATGGCATGGCCATCAGTCAAGGGTGAGTTAGTTGTAGATTTTCACCCTTGGCAGGGGGTTGGACTAGCTGATCTTTGGAGCAGCTTCCATCTATGCTGCTTTAGAACTCCAGGGTTCTGTCCAAATCCTGCAGTTCTTCCATACATGGATGGAACCCTGAATCTACAGCTGCAAGAAGACTCCCCGCCCCCAAGGGAAGTTCTAGAAGGGAACACAAGTGGAGTCGTGCTTAATAATCAGTGATGTCTTGGACGTCTTTCAATAAATCTCCTTGAGTGATGTCTGCAGCGTCAGGGGATGTGGAAAGCAGCTGTAGCATTGAAAGAATAAGGAGAGGGAAAGCAAGATTCTTCAGTTGGAGGGTTTATATTCCTTTTTAAAAAAGGAAAAGGAAGCCAGGGAATTGAATGGGCCACTCAACATGCGCTTCGCTGATCGCTGACAATCTCCAGCTTGCTCTGGCTGTGATATGAAAATATGGATGGTGAGTGAATCTTAATAATTCCCAATTCCCCTAATCAGATTATCTTATCACTGCAACGAGATCTGACAGGCAGAAGGTGGAATCGCAACTGCCATACTTTCAAGGGGACTGCAAGTCAGAATGGGAGGAAAGGAAGGTGGTATTAGCAAGCTGTCAAAGTCCAGCCTTTGCACCAGTGTGTTGTGTGGACCATATTCAAATTGTCCCCTTTTGTCCTAAAAGAATCAGAGAAGCATAGAATAGGTGGGTTACAAGGGGTCTAGAAGGTCATCAGGTCGAACTCCCTGCACAGTACAGGAATCCAGATAGATGGGTGTCCAGTTTTCCCTTCAATGCCTCCAGTGTTGGAGCACTCATCCCCTCCCGAGGTTATTGGCTCCATTGTTGTACTACTCTAACAGTTAGGAATTTTTTTCCTGATATTCAGCCTAAATCTGGCTTGAGCCCATTGTTGTGTGTCTTGCACTCTAGGATGACTGAGAACAAACCCTTCCTCTCCTTTATAGGACTGCTTTCCAAGTATTTGAAAAGTGCTATCATACCTCCCCTCCGTCTTCTTTTCCCAAAGCTAAACATGCCCACTTCTTAAACATTTCAGATGCCTCAGAATTCTTATTAGAATCACTATAAGCTGGAACTGACTTGATGGCATGTAACAGCAGCAAAAGTCTGGTAGTCTGGAGTGTTGACATTTTATTTCATATGGGGCCCATGAAACTGTAAGTCTTAAGAGTTTATTTCCTCCATGGAACAGATGCTTTGATCCAATTGTGTCCATTTGTATGCAAACTTCAGAAAAGCAGTCTTAACGTGACTGTGCATTATTACATGAACATTCATTTCCTCCCCTCCCCTTAATGCAATGGTTTACCAGTAGGCCAAAATGAGTAAGTTAGACTGTGCTAGAAAGGAAAAAAAAAACTTGTCATGTATATAATCTCTTTGAGATGATGGCTTTGTTGTTGGAGTGTTTTCAGTGCACCTGTGTCCCACACCAAACCGAGCCAGAGAAGAAGAATGGAGCAACATCGTTTGTCTCATATTTGTGGCCGGCCTACAAGTCCTTAAGGTTTATACTTTCAGGCACGGAAATACAGTTGTTAGAGAGCTCTCGTTTATTTCCAAAAATCCAAATGGAAAAATTTGAAAATATGGTTGCAGTTCTAGCGATCAAAATGAGACAAATCCATTTTTTTTTGTCCCTTTGTGATTGTGATGCTCTGCAAGAAGGCACCAGGTATTGTGGGAAACAAAGAAACCAACAATTATCCTAATAAGAACACAAGCTGGAATCTCCCAATTCATGGCTCACCCTCTCAGTGCTTCGCAATAAGCTTCCTAATGTGAGATATGCCTGGCTTAATGATATCCTTAATTACTTTATTATTTCCTTCCCCACAGCTGCTGGCTGTGAAAAATAAATAGATGAAAGAGTACCAGAGACTCTGGCCCTCTAGCTCTTAAAATGGCTGAACAAAGCCCACTGTTTCCCCAGATTTATGTAGCGTGTTGTGTGAGAGCCTTTGGTTGAGATGAGAGATGGGCACAGAACAAACCATGAACCAAAAAAACCCCATCGAACTGGGGAACCACACTTCCACGAAATGAAATGAAATGGCAAACTCCCCCCCCCTCCCATTTCGCTTTGTCCCCACTTCTCCGCAAAGCCCCATGTCATGGACCCGATCACCTGCCTTCCTTGCTCTGGGCTTCCTCTTCCTCTCCGTCACAGCTGCCACCGCCCAGCTGAGTAGGACCATAGGCTGTCTGGAGCCTACTTCCTACCCCGGTGCTTCCTGAGAGGCTTCGGGTGTTGTGGGAAGCTTAGTTTTGTTGCCCATTGGGCTATTCGTTTAGAGATGGGCGCAAATAGAAGGAATTGGGTCATTTTAAAAAATCACCATTGTTCGTGGATCATGGACACCGATCAACCATGAACCATCCCAAACACCATTGTACCAGTTCATGCCCATGTCTACTTTGGACTGTATCAGTAAACTATACCTTTGACTGTTGGTCTATTTATTTATTTATTTATTTATTTATTTATTTAACTTGTATGCCGCCCATACTACCCGAAGGTCTCTGGGCGGCTTACAGTATTTAAAATACAATAAAAAGGCAAAATAAAAGGGTAAAATAATTAAAATGCAATTAAAATATATATTCTAAAAATTGCCATCAGACCTACAGCTGATATTATTTCAGTTAAAAGCCATTTGGAACAGGAAGGTTTTGACCTGGCGCCAAAATGTCATCAGCGTCGGCGCCAGAGGAATCTCAGTCGGGAGGGCATTCCATAGTCTGGGGGCAGCTGCCGAAAAGGCCCTTTGTCTACAAGCCGTCCCTCTTACCTCCTTAAGGGACGGCTCTTTCAAAAGGGCCCCCTGGCTAGATCTTAACTGCTAGGTAGGCTCATATGGAAGGAGGCGGTCCTTCAGGTATCCAGGGCCCAAGCCGTTTAGGGCTTTATATGTCAAAACAAGCACTCTGAATTGGGCCCGGGCAGCAACTGGTAACCAATGTAAATTAAACAGAATCGGCATGATGTGATCTCTAGCAGCTCCACCACTCATCAGCCACGCAGCTCGATTCTGGACCAGTTGCAGTCGCCGGACCGTCTTCAAAGGCAGCCCCATGTAGAGTGCATTGCAATAATCTATATGGTCTATGTGGCCATTCTTCCCCAATAACCAAACTGGAAGAGATTTATGCTTTGTTTTCCTTTCTTGGGGAGACATTTCACCCCCACTCCCCCATCTCTGTTTTGCTTAACAGATCGGGTCTGCTCCAAAATGATCAATGGCATCCTTTCCGCACACTTTTCTTGCAGCAAAGAAATCGTGTGATGGGAACATGGAGGTTACCAAAGTTCTCTGCTAATCATGACTGCGGTTCCTGGAGAGCAGAATTGGACATTGCTAGAAGGCTGGTTTTAATAGTTGCCTGCATAGATAGATAGATATGGTCTCCATATATTGCACCTTTGTGCCTCTGGAAATTTTTTAAAAGGTACAAGACATGAGAACTCATCACCACATTCCGAAGCTTTTCTCTAATAAACCAGCCTGGATGGAAACAAATGGCTGGTGTAGGTAAAATTGACAACAGAATTGCTGGGCAAAGCCAGGAATATACTTGGAAGGCTGCCTTTGATATATTGGATGAGGACAAAGCTAGGGGGTACAACCCTATGCAATACCCAGTCTGGAATGCTACTTTGGGCCCACAGATTTCTTGGACTAGAGTTCCCAGAATCCCTAGCTCTGGGACCCTCAGTTTGGATAACTCTACCCTATAGCTGTGTGCTGAACAGCAGGCTTCCCTTAATTCACTGACATTTGGTTTGATGTGGTGGCTAAGGGACTGAAATTGATGATATACAGGTTTGTGTTGTTAAAGTTTATTTGTTTTTATCATTGAGAAATACTTTCTTCCTTATTTGTCATTTGAAATCTCACAGTTATGGACCACTATCTCCTATCCATGGGAGACACCCCTCCTTCAATAATAATCATTTCAATAATAATCATGTGCTGTTAAGTCAATTCTGTCTTATGGTGATCCTTTTTCAGGGTTTCCCAGGTAGAGAGGTTTCCCATTCCTTTCCTCTAGGGGCGCCCTTGGACTGTGCAGTTTGCCCAAGACCACACAGGCAGGATCTTATCAGGGGATGTTCAGTGAGGAATCAAACTCCCAAACTCCGATTTTGCAGCCAGAGACCCAAACCACTGAGCTCTCCAGCCAACCACCCCTCTTTCAACAGGGTCTCAAAATATTCAGGTCCTCTGCTTCTCTATCCAGAGATCGGCTCTGCCAAAACTCAGAGAGAGAGAGAGAAAGAAAGATGTCCATTTTTAAGGAAATGAAATAAGGCTGATCGACAGACTCACCGAGATTCGGCAATTAATGAATCTCTCAATTAGAAAGAATTACCTCCTCCCAAGGGAATCGGTTAAGGGGAAGGAAACACTGCGAGGAATGAATTGAAAACATTTCAAGGATTTGTAAGCAGTTATTAACTGGGAACTTTCCAAATGAGGAGCTCAACAGATATGGTGAAAAACTGTAAGCGGGGAATAAACAAGTCACTGTTTTCTTCAGTTTCATCTAGAGAAGTCTCACCTCCTACCAACGGCTGTTTATTTTTTATTTTTCTGTACATAAAGATCTCACCTCACCTGGTTCTTCATTTCCCCACTTCATCCTTAGAACACCTCATTGAGGTCGGAGGATTCTAATCACCTGTTGGGTTGTGAGCAATTCTGGGACATAAAATCATCATCATCACCACCACCCTACCACCACCACGAGGTTTGTTCATTTAGCACTTCAGGTGTGGAGTGTGTTGTCAATGCAACTCTCTCCCAGCCTGCTCACAAAGAAGAGCCCTGCCTTATCAGGATTTTATGATTTTTCGAAACTGTTTGATGAATACCACATAGAGGGAATGCGGGTTTTTTTATTCCATTCCCAGCTTTTCCTCCTGTTCTTTCTGAAGCTGCCAGCTGACCTACGCTGACCATTACTGCAAAAACAAAACAGACACAAATGAGTCATGAAATAATAATGAATGCATAGGTAACATTCTGAACTCACATGTAACTCATTTGTTTTTGAAGTAATAAATAAAAATGATGGGCCTCTGTTGGTTTTATTTATTTTTTTGGCAGTATAAACATTCTGTTCCTATTCAGCTGTGAATGAGGAACGAAGGTGGTGGTTCAAAGCCTATTTCTCTTCTCAACACACTCGATGGATCTGGGCCAGTTGCTATCAGCCAGTCTCTGTTAGCACAGTCATACTGGGTTGCCGTGACCTTGTTTGTGATTAATTCCGGATTAATCTCCCTCGCTCTCTGTTACCATCATTTCGCCACAGGGCCATCATGAAGGCAAGACTGACTAGCTATGTAGTGTTCTGTTCAACTTGCAAACCCTAATTGGTTGAGGGCAATCGTGTGACAATGGAGGGAGCAGGAAAAAACAGGAGATAGGACAAACTCACTGAGGTGTTCTAAGGATAAAAAACCTGAGTGCTCACTGAAAGGACAGATCCTGAAGCTGAGGCTTCAGTCCTTTGGCCATCTCATGAGAAGAGAAGACTCCATGGAGAAGACCCTAATGTTGGGGAAGTGTGAACTCAAAAGGAGAAGGGGACGACAGAGGACGAGATGGTTGGACAGTGTCATTGAAGCCACCAACATGAATTTGACCCAACTCCGGGAGGCAGTGGAAGACAGGAAGGCCTGGCGTGCTCTGGTCCATGGGGTCACGAAGAGTCGGACATGACTTAATGACTGAACAACAACAACAGGACTAACAGCCTCTGAAGCTGATTTTTTAAGAAGAATATTTACACATAGTTTGGGCGGTTGCTTTTATCCTGTTAAATGTTGGCTCTGAAGATAAAAATCAGAGAATAAATGCTCTTATTTCTTTTTTTCCCTTGCATGAATTCAAATGGACATTTTGCTTATGCACATGCACTTTTAAACAATTAAGTTAAAAAAAAGAAGGCATAAATAACCTTCATGGGCCTGAACTAAAATTTATCATGGATTCATGAAGAAGGGAATATGCACGCAATGAGGGCATTGCTATAGAGATTTGTCCACCTCCTGTAATTCCATTTAAGGAGAAGAGACAGCACCGCCTGGCAAATGAAGATGTATTAAAGGCATTCAGCTTCGTAGCAATACTTACATTTTGAAAGTGTTCAATTTCTACAGGGGTTAAGTGTTTTGAAAAGAGGGCAGGAGAGGAAAAGAGAATTTGAATGGCTGTTCTCTGGGTAGAAAAGAAGAACAGCTTTATTCCAAGTGTTAAAAATATACGGTATTTTGTGAAGTTGCAGGGTAGCAAGAATCAGGTTTGGCATAGATGCTGGAGGCCAATGAGAAGGTGAGCAAAAGATCATTTCAGCTGTCCTGTTTCATGCAGGCAGACTTGATAAGAAGACAAGATGAACTTTGAAAGATCCTGCACTCTGTTTTATTTTGTGATAAGCCAGGTGCTCATAAGAAGGCCACATTCAGGGCGTACAATCATCCAATGTTAAGAGCTGCTAGCAGAGCACATCTGCCCTTTTGGGAATAAATGACATCCGGTCTTCTTCTAGGAATAGAAGAAAGCTAATATTTATTAAAGAAATGTGCTGAGACTGGCAGTCCTGCTACAATCTAGCTAAAGGTGAAGACATAGGAAGCCATGATTGCCTCTTGCTTCTTAGGAACCATGTCAGGAGGTTTTCTAAGTGAACAAGGAAAAGGCCATGTGGTCCTTAAGATTGTAGGAGCGTAGCTTGCACTCTTGTAAGAGTCGGTGATACCTTTTGTTGGACTACTGAAAAAAACCAAACCAATGGCAAGCTTTTGGGGAGGGATCTGACTTCATCAGGCTAAGTACCACTGTTAGGTTTTGGACACTTGTCTACATTCCCCCCCCCATCCATGAAACAGTGGTGCTTCGTTCTGACAAGTCTGCCTGGAGAGGTGATCTCAAACTCCGCTTTCAAAAATCCCGAGTCTGACCCGAGAGAAGGTCTTGACATAAATGTGAGAAGGCAAGGAAGTGACACCAGCAACCCTAAGCGTATCAGTCTAGGTCAATGATTCCCAACCTTGGGTCCCCAAATGTTCTTGGACTGAAATTCCCAGAAACCTTCACCACTAGATATGCTGGCCAGACTTTCTGGGAGCTGTAGTCCAAGAACATCTGGGGACCCAAGGTTAGGAGCCACTGGTCTAGGTGGAAATAAGGTCTGGATAGGTCAGAACATGCAAAGTCATGGAAACCCTTGGAAGTTCTTTTTCTTTTTCTGGTGTGGGAAAAATCAAGGCTGACAAATTTGCGAAGGCTTTAAATAGTTACTTTTTGAACATTTAGGTTTCTACTGAATTAAACCAGCATCCTTCTCTTTCTGATACTCTCTTGATCTTTAATAGCTCCATGATAGGCATGATCTTCTCTATATGTAGAACAGCGGAGGGCTGACAATTCAGTTTGGTTTGAATAATTATAGGCATATACCAAGGCTCACATCTGTATTCATATTTCATATGAACAGGGAAGAAATGGGTGGCCAGGAGTTAAAACCACCACAGACCATAGTATCAAATATCCTCCTCCAGCACAACTCAATCGTAGGTTCTACTCGCTCCTGGGATTCGGGAAAAACTGAGTTTGCAGCCAACACACCGAGACCCAGCGACCCTATTTCTGTATGAGGTTACAATGCAGATGAATGGACAACTCTCCATTTCCTCAGAGCAACTAGACTGAAACCTCTTTGGTTATGCCATGTGAGCCAGCAAACTGCTTGGCCAACAGTTTAAAGCCTGTACCACCACAAGCCAAATATATCAGCAGGGAATCTCTTTCAAGAATCCATCAACAACCAAGCTGGTTTTTCTTGTCAATGGGTTGAGATGATCCGCCCCCGAGTTTTCCTTGTTTGCAGGCATAATCCCCAGCTGAGTTCCTCAATTAAGTATTTTATTTTAAAATTATAATAAGCTGCTTGGAGCACACAGAACTATTAATTAATCCTATTATGAAACAGACAACTGCAGAGATGCTACTGTTTCTTACCCTTTTGTGATGACTGGAGAATGCAAAATGCATTCGTTATGAAGAAGGAACCACACCTTCTCTACCTGGAAAGCGTACACAGCATCTCTGACAAAACCAAATGCTGACCTTGGATTCTTGGGGAAAAAAATTGGATGAATTATTCTTACCGGCAAAGTGCTGATTTTCTCATGCATCAGGTTAAAATGGTTAATTAGCTAATCAGGTTTGACAGCGCTCTTATGTCGAGGGTCCCTGAGATAAAACATAAGAAGTTGCCTCACACTAACTCAGACCCTTGGTTGATCTAGTTCAGTCATGGAAGTGAAGTAATCTTGCTCCCAATTTTAGTCAGGATTTCCTTACTTGGCAAAGCAAGACAACAGATTGAAGATTCGTGAGCCTCCTTAAGAGATTCTGTTAGGATGTGTGCAAAATACACTTGATACACGAGTCTTCTTTCCATGCAAGGCCAGTGCACAGCCACAAAGACACAACAAAACCCATTCAGTGCCTCTGCACAAATGAAGAGAATCCTTACCCACCTTTCAGACGTTTTAGTAAGTGAGAGAGGAGGGTCTCCTTGTGTATTCTGTGAACAGTCCACATGTGGAATCCCTGGCAAATAACACATTCACCAAGGTTCATCTTCAACATTCTTCTATTTGACTTAAAGAAGTTTCAGGTAGTAGTTTTAAAGGACTACTTTGCTTCTTTGGCTCTCCAGCTGAGGAGAAACATCTCAGAGGGATTGTCACTAGAGGAAGTGGCTGTTTGCACTCTGTGCATGAGATTATTTTTAAACCTGGACACCCATTTCCACCCATTCCAAGCTGCCACCAAGCGCTTGTGTGTTCTGCTTCCTTCTCTACCAATCCGTGCCTGCCCTGTTTCCGTGACATCACAAGGGCCCACCTCCCTGCACTTGGGTTTTGAGAAGCTCCAGGGAATGAGATGCTGCTAAAATCATGGCAGCTTTAAAGGCTTGGGATAGTAAACTTTACCAAAGTTTTGGAGGACTCTCAGGAGCAAAGCTGTGAGTTCAGGCTTTGTGGTTATTTCCTTAGTTGTGTGTCCCATAGTATCAGCCATGTCTCTCCTATCACAGCTGATGCGAAAACCAGTTACACACGCTGAGGCTTCTTTCCCTGAGAGCTACACAATCATATCTAATCTAATATGTTGCCCATGAGGCTGAAGAGCTACAGCCGTCCAAGCCAACCAGCTCAGACCTTGTTTCCCTTGACTGTTGTACGGAGTAGATTCGATGAGTGGAGAGATTGATGCTGCGGCAAGCACAGTTCAGGTGCTGTGGTGTTTCTTCTCCCAAAGCCCATTAAAGGGGACGATTTAGGGGCAGCCACGATTATGGGGATGACTGGAGAGTTAATTCTACAGGTGCAGCAATTAGTAGAGGAGGCCGGGTTGCAATATGGCTGTTGAGGCTCAGCTGCCAAATCTTACAGATGCTAAGCTTGACGGAGCCCATTTTGGGGGGTAGACAGTAAAAAGATACAAGCAGCATCCTTGCAAGTCCTTTTCCATGGTCTTCCTTCCAGAACACCAGTGGAATGTGTGAGAAGGATGTAACCAAAGTGGTGTATGTGCAGTCGATGGAACAACTTTTTTCTACAGATACTGGAGGCCATTCCTCGTATTTTTAGCTTTTATTTTAGAAAAAAAATAAGTCAGACTCTAAGGTTGTGATCCTGTTTATATCTCGTAAAGTTCTCTTAAAACGTAGGTTGAAGGACAGTATCTCCTTGTATGAGCCCCTGCTTCCATTCATTAAAACCCATAAGGGTGTGCCTTCCATTGGTCTCACTGTACTCATAAGCCTGTCTGGTGAGGAGGACAGCAGATAAAGCTTTTTCTGTTCCTGCTCCCAGACTGTGGAGCTGACTCCACTGGCAGGTGCACTTGGCCCCTGAAAATGTACTTTTTAAAGAAAGGTTTTGGGGATCCAGGAGGCAAGCGAGAGAGGGAGATACATTTTATATGCATAGTTTTAAAACAATGATTTAAAGCAGTATGCATTACAGTTTTAAGTAGAGTTTGGCAGTTCATGCTGGTTCATCTTTTGGTTCGTCCTTGGCACTTCCCAGCATCATCTCATCCACCCACCTACCCACCCGGCTTCCCTGCCCTGCCTCCTCTGGGCACTGCCTCTTGAGTGGGTGCCTAACAGAGGAGGCAGGGCTGAAAAGTGCAAAGCCTCTGTTTGTCTGAACAATGAACCATCACAAACTACTAAATCAGCATTTCATGCCCATCTCTAGTTTTAATTAATCTGTTTTAATTAATTGTTGGCTTTATTTTTCTTAATGTGCTACCTTTGGCCTCCACCGGGGGAAAAGGCAGGCTAAAAATCAAATAATTAAAAAGTTTTGCTGCAGCAGCAGCAAATGGTAGCATCTGTAACTGTGTCAGTGCTCAGCCCCTCATACTGTATCCACCGTGGTTCTACATACTTTGTGTTTCTCAAGGCCAGTGCTTCACTATCTTGGGTGCCCAGATGTTCTTGGACTGCAGTTCCCAGAAATCCTGTCCAGCACAACCTGTGGTGAAGGTTTCTGGGAGCTGTAGTCCAAGAACATCTGGAGGCCCAAGGTTGGGGACCCCTGCTCTAGGCTATTGTGTACTTGGAGGATGAACAGTGAGTGTCATGAAAAGTGTAGAGAATAGTCAAAGCGGTCAATGTTGGCCTCCTTTTTTCAAGGTCAGGAGAAATGAGGGGAAAACCTCATAAACTCAGCAAAATGCCTTCGGGGAAATGTTGGCAGCCATGCATGACGCTCACCTCAGAAGCTGTAGCCAGTGCCCCCGTAACTTTCTTGGCAGGTTTGAGAAGTCTCTTTTCCCTCCCTCAGGGATTGGAGAAGACTTTAGTTACTGCTGAAGTGGCGTCAGAAACTGAGGGGCCATCCCGGCACCAGAATCCCAGGAGGTGCGTAAGGAGATGAAGAAAGTGGCCTATGCCCTGCCTCGAGCTTTTTACATTTATTTTTTGGTAGGTGCCTGTTAATTAAGACAGAAGGCAGAAAAAACTAGCTTTGCAAAGGTTCATAAGAGCAATTTTGGGGAAAGCATTAATACGTTCACCATCAGAACCTGGTTTCTAAGCAACTGCATATCTCAGCTGAGTATTAACCCTGTTTGGGAACAAGCTAATCAAAAGACTTCTCCCAGGGTAGATTCAGACAACCAACTGTCCCCCTCCATGCATGGGAAGGTCTTCTTTGCTTCATAGGTAGAACTCACTATGACAGAAAGAAAACACATCTATGCTAGATGTCCTCTGTTGCAGGTGAGCAGATATTTATACTGCTCCAGCCCCAAAATATTGGAAAATGGTACTGAAGAGTCAGATAACTGTAACTCCTGAATTCTTTCTTTTAAACATAATTCCAGATTCAATAGAAACAACAAAATCTTCTTCAGGCATCCATATATTGACAGCTGCAAGAATCCTCTTTTGCTAAACATTGGAAAGACCCGAAGAATCCACCAGAAGACGAGTTAATAACAAAAATTCTGGACACAGTGCAAATGGATAAATTATCAGAATGGTTAGATCCGACAAGAAAGACAAAGCATGAGGACCGTTGGCATAAATTTTATGACGGGCTCAGAAATAGATAATAGAAAACCTATGATCAATCTAGAAACAGAATGTATATCATAACTAACTTCTACCGGGAACATATGTATCTGTGAAATGTAGCAGATGATAATGAGTACTTTAAAATGTTCATGCTGATTTGCACCCCCTGTTTATCCCATGCCCCACCCTTCTTCACTCTCCTATACCCATCCCCTAAAACAAAACAAAACAATTTAAAAAAAAGAAAAGAAAGAAATGTCTAGTGTTCTGGAAGTTGTTGGACTCCAGGTCCAATTATCCTAGAAAACATGAGAAGCAGCTAGAGATATCAGGATTTGGAAGCTACAAATATCAGGATGATGACCGTTTACCACCCTTTGTGGAGTGAATAACCCTTAGATTAACCTCTGTCAGGCTTAAATCCCAGTCACTAGGTCCAACTGGAATGGAACCACAGAATTCAAGGGATGTCAGTTCCTACCTGTGAATTCATTCAATGGGCCTACAGTTTTGAGAGGAGCAGTTCAATGTAGGCCCTCGTTTTCCTCCTGAATCCTCAACTTCTGTCATCCATGCCTATTGGCATTGTTTGCTCAGGTTTATGTAAGTTATGGGCCAAAAACGTCTGGGGTTCCAGAGTTGAGAAAGTCTGCCTTAGGTCATCTTGACCTTCCCAGCGATGCTCTGAATGATACTCTGATGAGAGATGCCACAGAGAGATAAATGTTATTGCATTTCCACCTCTCCTATCTCTGATCCCCTGCCAGAGGTTGTAATAAACACATCTGAATTATTCACCATGTGCTTGTCGAGGTGTTTTAGCAATGCATATGACAAAGAGAGGGGAATGAGGGATGTCTCTGTTTCACACAGATGAGCTCAATGTACTGTGACGCGGATGATTACCCAGGACCGTTTGTAATTACTCATGATAAAGATCTTTATTCCATGGCAGAAATGTACCAGCGGAGAGGAGAGGAGAGCCCACAATCTCCACTCTGCAGAAGACTTTGGCAATAGCTCCAGACAAAGTGTTGCAGGGAGCAGAGAACTGTAAATAAGGGGTGGGAGTTTGAGCAGTCTTTCTCTTCCTCCTCTGAGTGTCTGTTGTGAAAAGATCTGAGATTGCCCACATGGAATAGTCACAAATCGTCCGTCCTTGCTGACACAGGAAGAGATAGCTGTACGTGAGAGAACACTTGGCAAATCTTATCAGAGATCATTCCACTGCTTGGGATCTTCCACTGCAAAGAGACAAATCTTAGATCTTAGAACTGCAGAACTGGAGGGAACCCTGCTGATCATCAACTGTCCAGCCCCTCTCAAGGATGCTCCGTGGGAGAATCAAACTCCCAACCTCTAGCTCTGCAGCCAGATACTCAAACCACTGAGCTATCCAGCAGTTAAACTCCACTGTTTTGTCACATGCATTTTGCTGTATCTGTTTTTTTTTTAAACTATGTGTTGGGGGAGTTGTTGGTTATTGTTTATTTAATTTAATTGTTCATCCCTATGCTGGTGTTTCTATTTTATTTTAATAAGATAGGCAGATGCTAGACAGACAGGTGGACAGAGAGATATTTGTTTTAAGCATACTTGCTCACTAGTTCCTGCCTATGTCCCCATGGAAACACAGGTGGCGTCGGTGGTCCGCTCCGCCTTTTTCCATCCCTGGCGGATTGCCAGGCTGCGGCCCTATCTCGACACGGGGGCCCTCACTACCTTAGTGCATGCGCTTGTAATCTCAAGATTAGACCACTGCAACGCGCTCTACGTGGGGCTACCTTTGAGGCTGATACGGAAACTTCAGATGGTGCAGAATGCAGCAGCCAGACTTCTCACTGGAGGGAGAAAATACCATCACATCTCTCCTATTCTGGCTAGACTGCATTGGCTGCCCATCCGTTTCCGTATCGACTTCAAAGTTTTAATGCTTACATATAAGGCCCTATACGGTTTGGGACCTCGATGTTTGGCGGAACGCCTTCACCCACCAAGTTCTACCCGGATCACCCGCGCGAGCCAGGAGGTGAGGCTGAGGAGCCTGACGCCGAGGGAGGCCAGAAGGGAGAAGACACGAAACTGGGCCTTCTCGGCGGTGGCTCCTCACCTTTGGAACAATCTCCCTCCTGAGATTCGCGCGGCCCCTACCCTGGGCACATTTAAAACTCAGCTAAAAACATGGCTTTATGTTAAGGCCTTCCCTCCTGCCAGCATTTAATTTAATTTAATTTATTTTTCTCTTTATCTGTTATTTATGATTGTTATGTTTGTTAATCGAGATTTTTATTTTATGCTGTTATAATTGTATTAATATTGTTGTTAGCCGCCCAGAGTGGTATAGATTTATCAGATGGGCGGGATATAAATCAAATAAATAAATAAATAAAATAATAAATGTCTGTGGCACAGACTGATAACTTTGAGTTAAACCCAAGCAAGCAGGTAAAAATTAATTTCCCGTTAATTTCCCTTCTGCTATTGTTGTCATGGTTGTATTTATTTTCTGCAGTTCTTACTCAAAGACAAATAAGCGTGTCAGGAGGAGACATACTCTTGCCTGGGTGCGTACAGAAATGCCCCCATTATGTGTTTCTATTCACGGCCTTGCAGAAAAGGTAACTGTCAAAACAGAGCTAAAGTAACTTCCAGTGTTTCACAACCAGAAGGCACACAAAGGGCTCACGTCAAGGACATGCCTCTTTTGTTCTGTGTTGGATTTCATAGGTGATGAACACTAGTGAGACAGAATAGAAAGCACGCAACCCAAATCGTACGTTGGGTTTCTTGCTTGCTGCTGTAGAAGTCAAACGAGTCTCTGTTCTTCTGATTTTCATGACTTCCAATGCTTTTTTAAAAAAATATATATTGGGTTGGAGAAATCTCCCCAAAGATTGAGGAGCTGTTGTAGTTTCAGGACATAATTGTTTAAAATAACAACAACAATCCACAGTCACAATTTTTAATTGTTCTCTTTTAACGGTCGCAAGAACAAAATGGCTGAAGCGGAAATTCGAAGCCAAGTGTTCAAAGGTCAGCTTGTCTTTGCTCAACAGCCCAGTGGCCATCCTAGCAATATGATGAACACTGCCTTTTTTGTTGTTTTATCATTTCCGACTCTTTGTGACCCCATGGAACAGAGCATGCCAGGCCCTCCTGTCTTCCACTGCCTCCTGAAGTTGGGTCAAATTCATTTTGGTCACTTCGATGGCACTGTCCAACCTCCTCTGTCGTCCCCTTCTCCTCTTGCCTTCACACTTTCCCAACATCAGGGTCTTTTCCAGGGAGTCTTCTCTTCTCATGAGATGGCCAAATTCTTAGAGCCTCAGCTTCAGGATCTGTCCTTCCAGGGAGCACTTAGGGTTGATTTCCTGCAAAATTGATAGGTTTGTTCTCCTTGCAGTCCAGGGGACTCTCAAGAGCCTTAGAGGAATTCTAAATCAGCCATTCTCAATCTCTTTTTGGCCATGGCCATAAGCAGAATATGAAAAAAAAAGAGGCTGATCCAGGAATGTATGACTTGCACAGTGGACCTTATAAGCCAATGTGTGAAGAATGGTTTCCAGTCTGTGAAATGTGCTATGGCTCCCTTGGAGAATGGCAAGTCTTAATCATTGCAGAGTGGCTTAGATATGAGGAACTGATGGATTGCTATGTTTTGCCTCCTTTTTAAATAAACAAACTTTGGCCACTTTGGTGCATCTCCCTCCAATTATTACTACTTTCCAGCTACCCAACAGCAAGACCAACCCTCTCATTAATCGTTCAATCCAGAGGAAGACATTCCCCTTTTATCCCCCTCACCCTTGCTACTTTCTCAAAAACTGTCCAGGATCATGTGTTTTCCACAATCAGGAGTCCTTTCTACCAGTCTTCCATGAGAGGTAAATCCATCTGCGCATGTTCTTGTTTAGTCGTTAAGTCTGGCCGACTCTTTGTGACCCCATGGACCAGAGCATGCCAGGCCCTCCTGTCTTCCATGGCCTCCCAGATTTGGATCAAGTTCATGTTGGTCGCTTCAATGACACTTTTCAGCCTTCTCGTCCTCTGTTCTCCCCGTCTCCTCTTGCCTTCACACTTTCCCAACATCAGGGCCTTTTCCAGGGAGTCTTCTCTTCTCATGAGATGGCCAAAGTATTGGAGCCTCAGCTTCAGGATCTGTCCTTCCGGTGAGTGATCTTCAGTGATCTTCTGCACATGACTCAGAACCAAATTTAGCCAATGAAGCTTATTTTCCAAAACAATATTGAAAAACGCTTTGGTGTTGGTGGTAGCAGTATGTGTTATTAGGTTTACTTTTGAACTTTGGCTGCTGTGGACAAATTTATCCTGAACATGATGGGTTCTGAATGCTTCTCTTGACCTATGTGAGCCTACCCTTAAAGCAAAGAGCCTGGAGATACTTCCTTTTGTACTCTAACTCCCATAATTCCCCAGACAGCATGACTCCTCTTACCCAGTCAATTATGTTGCCCCTCAATGTGAATTTCCAAAGTCCTTCCTCACTACACCTCCCTGTTTCCTTGATAGTGAGGCAAAATAGCAGCTTGGTGAAATACATTCCTGTTGCCCTTCCTGTTAGACTCCTGAAACACTGTAATATCTCAGGTGCTCCAACCAAGTGTTTAGAAATGTTACTTTTTTCAGACTACAACTCCCAGGATTCCTAGCTTTCCTTGGAAAACATGGTTTTCAAAGAGCACCACCCCTTTTAGTATGGACTTGAGCACTCCGGAAGCTGCTTGACCCAACTCATTACACAGAGGGACATTATGACCTGGACACATTTGTATTCTGAATCAAGCCCTTACTGGCCTTCAGAGCTATTGCTTGTTAAAACTGCTTAAGGAAAACCCAGGATGGAGGGGGAAGCAAGCATGAATATCTTTGTGGCTGGAGATGAAAGCCGAAGAATTCTGATCCCATAAATCTGGCTGCTAACCTTTTGAATCTTGTGTAAATTGCATGGCCATCAATGACTTTCTACACACGTTGATCCTGTTTCTGTGCCAATAGCTTTTTCCTACCTCTCCACAAACTCTTTTTAATTTAGTTCATTCCTCCTGCTGCTTCTCTCTTTTTAGAAATGAGCAGTGCTTTGAAAAACGAATGGATCGATACCACTGAATTTGGCATCCATCTAATATCTTGGGATATGAAACACACAATTCCTCATCACTAGCCTAGTCCTAGTTAAAATAGGAATGGTGAAGTCAAGTGCCTTTGGATGTCTTTGAACTGATTTGTTTTCTCAGCTTTGTGAGCGCTTCTTTGATCAGCAGGCCTTCCAAGATAGCAAAGGCTATAATGGATTGCCTAAGTAAGCTCAAGGTTCTTTAGAAGCTTCCCGAGAAAAGCTTCTAATCACGGAGGCCCAGTGGGGAATCAAACTCCCAGCCTTTAGCTCCATAGCCAGACATCTAAGCCACTGAGCTATCTGGTATTTATTTATTTATTTAATTTATACTCCGACCATCTAGACCGAAGTCTACTCTGGGCGGCTAACAACAACCCATAAAATAATAACAATAGAGATTTGGCACCCCTGCTTCTCTTTTCCTGCAAACCCATTGGAACTGGTCGTTCTTTTGCAAAGAACTCAGAAGACTCCCAAGATAATATGAGAATTAGAGAGGGGTGCAAGGGTCAGCAATGTCAGCGGGCCCCATCATGGGGTGAACTCAACCTAGCAATTGCTGAAAACAGCCTTATTTTCTCCCAAAGGAAACCAAAACCAAAACTGCATGGATTTTGTGATCTGGGATTCCCCCTCCCCCTGTCTTCCAGAAGCGTTTTTTTTTTTTTTTTTTCAAAAATCTGTACTGGTGGTCCCAGGAGGCTCTGGTGTGTCCTGGGCAGCCACAGAAATGCCTCTGGTGCTTGTGAGCTTAATCTCGTGTTCTCTTGGAATAAACCATAGAACCTTGTGATGATTCCTTCTAGTTGAGGGATGGGAGATGGTAGAGACATGAGATGATAGCTGATGATGATTTATAATTCATATGTTCAACATAAGGCATTAGCTCAGAAGTTTTGTATACAGTTGTTACATCGGAATCAGCTTTTCTTTGGTAATTGAATCAGGATTGGTTCCCGAAACCTGATGAAATTGGTTTAATTTTTTTTGGGGGGGGGTCAGACTACTCCTAAGCAATTTTGCAACTAAATGAATGAGCAATTGTCTGGAAGAGAATAGCAGGAAATATGCAAATCACTGTCTTTGTGACAAGAAATGGCCAAAGTCATTTGAAATTGTCAAATCCCCAGGGCACCGTCCAGCTTTTTACCAGCAGTTGTGGAGTGTAGTGACTCTGCTTTTGCAGCAGTAGCAAACTCACTTTGGGTTTAATCTGGACATTACAGATGCAGAACATTACCCCCAAAACGGGTTCAGAACATTAGATAGTCTCTTTAAAATTGGGGCTAAATGTGGAGGAGATTTGGCATCCCCTTGCCTTCAAAGTAACAAGCTGCTGGCCAACAGAATAGATTCGAGGAATCATCAGCTGAGAGCAGTCTTACAATGGATCTTGCCTTTTCAAAAATTCTGACACAATCATTGTTGAAAACATACTACATAAAGATACCAAGCGAAGATCTCCATGAAGATGTATTTAGCCATAGGAGTACATCATTTTTTTTAACAGATTGTGCTCTTTCTAGTGTTGAACCTCTTCCTGGAGTATAAAGGATCTGATCTAGGAATGGGAAAAATGTCAAGTTAATTCCTTATTCCCATTGATTTGGACTGCCAAGACACGACAATACACTTCAATTAGAAAGTCCCACAAGATTCCATCAGAGAATGAGATAAGCAGGCCTTTACTCCTCAAATTGTCCATAATTCAGACATAACATTTCAGGTGTACTTTGCCCTTTGTGAAGCAAAGGCAAATATCACAGATGAACTGGTTGATTGTTAAGAAAGATGTGAACAACCGATCTAGTGTTTCAAAATATTTTTTTTTAAATAGTCATCCTAGTCTCAGGAAATTTGTGCAATTTAAACAGTTGCACCAATTGTGATTTTTCTTTGCTAAAATGGTAAAAATTGTGTGTGTGGGGGGGGGAGAAGGATGGGGGTGTGGTGGAAAACATATTTCCTACCAATGCAAGAATGCTGTCAAGAGTGCCTGGAGATTGTTTGACATGCAAGGATGAAACCAAGCAATCTGGTTATTTAGGATTCTGCATCCACACTCAAGATGGCCATAATGATGCCCACCATCCTACAAGAGAGGAGCAAGATGTGGAAGAAGAGGAAGAGGAGGAGGAATGTAAACTCACACTCCGAAGAAGAAGCTGAGCAAGAGAAACAGCAATAGCTGCAATGACAAACAAGAGGAACATCTACAACCAGATCAGAGAATGCCAACATATTCAATGAACGTTCACAGGAATAAGCCCTTAGACACCCAAACAATTACTACATAGATGATTCCAACGATTTCTCTTAATTAGAGACATAGGTCTCCTTTCTAAAAAAATCCTGGGAATTGTACTATGGAGGTCTTCCACAAGGCATTGTCACTAAAACACTTTCCCCTTCTGGATTCTTTGGAACACATCATGAGATTCTGTATGCATACCGGATTGTGAAAAAAGAGAGGCCAGATCTATACATGGCAGTCCAAGGCGGGACCTGTTGGCACAGTTCCAACAGCATCCTCCCCCAGATACTGACAGTCCTCCATTTTCTTTGACTCACGCAAGGCTTATACAGTTAGCCAATTCAGTTAATTGAAGAGGGGCGATAGGGCCATGGCGGGAAGGAAAACGAAGCCATTAAGAAAGAGGATTCAACCTCTTGCATCAGTCACTTGTCACCATCAATACTCTTGTCACCCCACCCCCCACAAAACACAGCAGGCAAGTAGATGAGCTAAGCATACCCTCATCTAATCAATCTTTTTTCCCCCTAGCAACGTAAACAGCCTTGTTAATCGGCATCTCATTGATTATATCTGTGAGTATTAGTGTTATATGCCTATTCTTTAACTAACAAGGTCATTGTGAACTTTGGATCAAAACAACCCAATGGAAGACAACAAAGCTTTTTTCAACATATGATGAAGATGGACGCTGAGAGTCCATTGGCGCACAAGGCTACTTCTCAACTTTACTAGTGAAGTGTTCGAAGGAAGAATGTCTGGTCTTGTTTTGATTGGAAATAGGATACTCAAAGTAAGAATTTCCAATCCAAATTTGAAATGGCAAATGATTCTTTTGATTTGGGGGAAGTGGAGCAAGGACTATGATGGACCTCTTGTTGATGACTACCAACTGGTAGACAGTATCTTTCCATCTGGATGGTCTGGAGTCTTTTGCATCCAGGATAGAGATGGGCATGAACCAAACTATGAACCAGAAAAAACAACAGCACACAAACCAAGCTGGTTTGTGGTTCGGTTCATAGTTCGGTTCGTGCAACTCATTTGACTAAAACAAAGCACTGATTTTTTTTCCTGTTTGGGACTTTGTTTTGCTTTGGCAAAACGGATGCGTGCTTGCTCCTTCTCGCTGTCCCCCATCGCCTCTTTACTTGGTTCTGCCGCCACCTTCTCTTCCTCCTCCATCAGCGCCATCCTCCAGGAAGGGCATGTTCATACGCAGAGACAGCAGGCTTGTCTCATGGAAGGGAAGTCAGGCCACCATCTCTGAAAACGATGGTGATGGCGGCAGTGGAGGCAGTGAAAGACATAGCAGGACAGGTAGGAAGGCAACAGGGGCAGTGGGAAGGGGCTGGTAGGCAACAGAGGGGGAAGAGGTAGTAGTTTCTGCTCCCCCAGGCATGAACAAATTGGTTCATTTTTTTCTGGGGGTTTGGGGACAGTTTGTGGTTCATAGGTAGCCATGAATAATTAACTGTTAGTTTTCTGGTTTTTGCCCATTTCTAATCCAGGGCATTTGGTGAAACATAACAACACTGGCATAGAAACCAGGCAGAACGTTTCTCCAATTGCTTGCCATGTTTTCCAACTCAACGTTTGGCTTCCTTTTTGCTTCTTAGAGTGGCCACCTGCTAAAGCACAGAATGGATTCTATGGGTTCCACAGTGGGTTCTTGACTTATAGTTTCTGAAGAGTGTCTGTGGGGTTGGCATGCTGAAAGTGGGGCCCTTGTAAGATGCTACAAATATTAGTAAAGATCCATCGACTTCTTCTGTGCTGCTCACCTCATGGCTTTGCTAAATGCCCATGAGTCCTCTTTGCTTATCACACCAGAGAGCTTGGTAAAAAGATGCCATGAATCATTAATGACATCTCTGTCATCTCTTCCGTGTCAGGTTGTGACAGATCTTTCCAGGTCCCCTTCAGGGACGTCAGAAATCCGCTCCAGAGTAAAACTCTGATTAAACACACCCACATGATAACAGGGATGATCAGGAGGAGCCCACTGGAGGACAGCGGCCAAGTGCAGAGAGAGAGATTGGATTCTCCTCGCTCCGGGAGGCAAACGAAGAGCAATTTAGCTGAGGTGCACGGTGTTACAGAGGAAACGAAGGGATCTGGTCTTTTGCTCAGAAAATCTCCCCTTCTCCTTTTTTTTCTGCCTGACACAATGGTGAAGGCTGTATTGAAGAAGCTCAGCTGGCATTAACCTTCCTTGATTCTGTAGTGAACTCCAGATGAGAGCAAAGATAGAAGGCTTGAGGCTGTCCCGTGCATAAGAACTCAAGATGGATGGAAATGCTGGGAGTGTATATTCCTTTCAGATCAATGACCCAGTTAAGGCTAATTACTGCACACTCTCATGTGAAATTAAAAAGGGCCAGAATAACTGGAAGGACCATTGTGATTAACTGGCTCAAACTGTGATATGGGGACCATGGGGCTGCTTTCAGGTTTCTGTGATGACTCCTATTTACCTCTTTTGGAGGATACAGAGGATACAAAGCAAAGTGTGCAGCTTATATATCACTCCATAGTGCTTAAAGCACTCTCAGGAGAGTTTACAATTTAATTATGCAGGCTACACATATCCCCACCCCAAAGCAATGTCAGTACTCTATCTACTAACCTTGGAAGGATGGAAGACTGAGTAAACCTCGAGCTGGCTGCTTGAGGTTGAACCTGGGTCATGAACAGAGTTTTGGCTGCAGTACTGCAGTTTGGCCACTATGCCACGAGGCTCCTGTGTTTTATAAGGTCAGGGAAATATTTTGGGAATAATTGATTGCAAGTATAATGGAAGAACAAACTTTCTCCAGACATCCACTGGCTAGTATTATAGAGGCGGAGGCTCCCATTACACATGACATTTTCCCACTTGTTATACAACGAAATAGTCTTTGGAATAAAAAAATTGGTACATTGCACTTTCTCGTGAATTCAAAGTGTTTAAATCCCTAAGGTGAGGACCCTGTTGTGTTACTGCATTCACACAATCCCCACTGCATAAGATGCTACTTTGCTGGCTACTACAGGGGGGGAGCATCCCCAAAGCATTTAAGGAACCACGTCTTCCACTTGCAAAAGCTGAGATCATATGCACACACACTTGGGATTCACTTCCGTAATGTTCAAAGTGCTTTCTTCTAGTGTTGTGGTGGTAAATCTAGAAGCGCAGGTCCTTGTCATACTAGTCCCCATAGCCATCTGGTTCCAGACAGAGAATAATCTGCCCCCCATAAGGCAACTATCAATAAGAAATGAGAAGCATGTGTTTTTTTTGGGGGGGGCAACTCTAATGTTTTTGACTGCCCATTCAAGGCCCAACCACCCTCAAATATTTTGCATAACATTAGAAACAACTTGCAACAATTGACTGTTCCAGAGTGGAAATCCATGTCTTTCTCAGCTCTGGCAAGGATTGCAACCCAGCTCACCAGGGAATGATGGGAGAGCAGAGAGAATGATGTAGTATGTCTCCTCATAAAGTCTTCGGCCTTTGTCCCTTTTCAGCCCTAGCTCTACTCCACTGCTGCTTACGTCCGAGTAAACTTACAAAGCCCTTTGATTTCTGGGGTGAGTTGTTTCGCTTCAGAATATACTCAGCCAGCAATTCATAATCACAGATGATGATAAATCACTAGGAAATTAACTCATTCATCAAGTTCATTTCAGTCTACAGATTCTACTAAATAATGACAAAAACTAATTATATTGCTTGTTTATGACATTGGCTTAGGTTCCTTTTCGTATGTCGTCTACAAACCTCCTTCATCAGGTGTTTAGCGCACTGCTGGATAGCTCAGTGGCTTAGGTCTGGTTGGGAGTTCGATTCCCCATGGGGCATCCTTGACAGGATCTGGACTCAATGATCTGTAGGGTCCATTCCAGCTCTGTAGTTCAAAGGTTGTTGTTGTTGTTGTTGTTGTTGTTGTTGTTGTTGTTGTTGTTGTTGTTGTTGTTGTTGTTGTTGTTGTTGTTGTTATCTTGGCTAGTTAGGATTCCATCCTAGGAGAATCACCAGTGTGACTACAAAATAGCTGTGGTCCGTAGTCTTCCTTCTAGCTCTGCAGTTCTAAAATGATGATGTTCCTGTCTGGTGGCCATCTAACTTAAAGTTACTTCTCTGTTTTTAGCATGAATAATGTTAGAATAATGACGGTCCTCACCGATGACCGATTGTAACTGAGGTTTTCTTTTCTTTTCTTTTTAAAAAATGCTTAACTATTCGGAAGGGGATCAGATCAATAATATCTGCTGAGAAAGACAGTTTAGTCTTTGGGAACAAATAACAAAGGAAGTACTAGAATATAAAGACAGGAGGCAAGAAAAAGAGACCCCCATTATCAGCCCTACTGGTAAATGTCCAATTGTTATTTACCTTAAAATGAAAAGGCAGTTCAGCGCTATGCCAAAAGTGTCAGAAATACCTATTTATTCACAAATATGTTATTAATCAGCATTGAGGGGAAAATGAAATTCGAAAACAGGCGTGACAGTTTAATAGGTTTTTGCTGCATCCAGTATTGTACCAGTTTGCTGGCATTCTGACAAAAACTTTTAAGTCTTTTTCATTTTTAATGGAGGTTAAACAGCTCTAAACAAATCTTGGTTGAGATTTATTAAATATTATGTAGATTTCCCATTTCCCCTTTCAAGTCCATTGGAGATTCAATAACAGTTATTTGGGAGTTAGAAAACGCTTCCATCAGGCTGGCGAGATTTCTTTGTAGATTACAGAAAAAGATGAAGCTGGTAAACAGCAAAATTTAATATGTAAAGTCTGATTGAATCGACAGCAGCCACATTAAAGAGTGACATGTTTCCGATTTAACAAATGTTGCCTCTGCTCAAGGAAACAAATGTGAAGCAAGGACAAAGCCAATGTTCTTCAGCAAGACAAAAGCTCCTTTTTCGAGTTCTTTAAGTATACTAATAAATACATTTATTAAAGCAAGCACTCCATTTGTGGGAGATGGTATTGATGTAAGACATTCATAGCCCGTGTGAGTTAAACAATAATTCCCCATTCACATATATTTATATGAAGCTTCAAAACCGCTTTTTAAAAAAGTCATGTGCATCTGGGAGATTCAGTTAAATATTGGGAACACATGAGCATTATGGGAAAAAAGATGAAGTGGCTTCAGCTGTGAAAGGTTTGATTCTTGCTGATTGGGTCTACTTTTTGCCTTCACTCAACGTAACTTCACGGATCATGAACGTGTAAATTTATGGTGTGGAAGCCAGATGATGTCATCATCTGATAAAGAGGATATTTAATTTAAATTATTTGAAAGTTTCCTACCCCCTTGTTTCAGTTTCCAAGTCTCCCCAGGGCTCCCTTTTCCCCTGGGGTGACCTTTGGGAGCCTCAGAATGGGCAAATCCTTAATCATCAAAAATCACCACTGGATTGCCACCAGTAATCCGCGGAACAAATTCAGGGCCTCCCCAGCCCACAATTATCAGTATGGTACCAGTTTCAAGGGATAAATCTATTTCAAATTTGTGTATTTGTTTAAAGCAGCAGAATTATATAGATTTGTGTCGAAGTGCGAATGGAGCGAATTCTCGTTCCTAGCCACAGCTCGTTATAGTCCACAGAAAATCCAGGGCTGTTGCTTTCCTGCAACTCATGAAACAGTCCTAAGCCTTTCTATCAAAACAGCCATTTAGAGGGCAGGACTGGGGAGGGTGAGAACAGCAACTGGGGCCAGCTGGAGCTCAAATTTAATACAAGCCGGTCTACTATTTACCACTTAACTACTATCGTTTCAAAACAGATCAGCTGAAAAGATTTCCCAGCAGCCAAAACCCCATCCCTCAGAAGAGATAATAATCTTAATTGAAATCAGAAAACCTTCAAGCATCTTTGTGCTCTCGGTAATAGCACGACATTTAGAATCACAGTGGGATTAATAACGGGGAGTGGCGTTCGATCGTGTCTGTTCCATTTCGTTTAGAGGGGGGAGGGGGCAGAAGAGGAGCCGGGGTGATCATTTAAATTCCCCCCACCTGGTCCATGAGAAATAGCATCAAGTCTCATCCGTATATGGAGGCAGTCAGTTGTGTCTTGGATACGCAAAGGCAGGCTAGTTGGGGATGATACCTATTTTGGCATTGTAATTGAAGGAGTGATCAAAAGATCACACTCCTATCTTCTCCAGTCTGATGGAATCGGAGCTGTTTAACATTCTGCCACTCCACGGGGGGGGGGGGGAAGTGGGGAGAATAAAAGAGACAGCTGCGCTGTGATTCAGCTCACACCATCCATTGCAGAAACAATTATAAAATGCAAATCGCGTGGATATCTCTCTAATGGAACAAATCTACCCATTGCCTGCCTGTGTTCTTTTATCAAACATCTGCTTAAGGGTGGGGAGAAGGCTTTTAAACCTTTCTCCCTCTGCCGTGGGATGTTAACACAAAGTGTCTATCAGATTTCTCATTGCGGGATCAGTACCGGGAAGCAGAACAGGACACAAGATCTCTCCAACTGCAGAAGGCTTCCCCGTCGTGAGCTCCTGAGTCTAACAGAGCAGCTCAGAGTCTTGAGCCATGAATTAAGGAGTGCCTAGGTGGAACTTCATCTCTGTAATTAATATTCTAGGTGATCTTAGATAAGTCTCTATCATTCTCTTCCTCAATCCCTGGCCTTCATATATGGTATGGTTCTGGGGAAGGAAAGAGGGATGGGGACTTCAGTTCTGGGATTTCCTGTCAAGCAACTTGACTAAGACTTGACTTAGCTTCCCCCCCCCCCCCAATGATTTGGACTTGACTCGTGACTCCAAACCCATCCAATCCATCCTTTTTTTAAATGTGGAACAAAACCACTTGTTTCTCATAGGGACTCAGACTTGAGGCTTGGAACTTGGGACTTGGTATCCAAGACTTGGACTCAGACTTGGGACTTGGTTTCAAAGACTTGAACTCAGACTGGGGACTTGAACTCAAAGACTTGTCAACATCCCTGGAGGGAAACCACAATTCTAGCTAGGGGCATGCTTCAGGCTTAGAGTTGAATCAGAAAATGAATAGCAGTAGGGTCATTTGTCCACTTTTGAACAACGCTGAAGGAAACCAAGGAAGCCTGAAGTGATAAATTAAATCTGAAGGTCACCAAAATGCCAACATTTGTGTTGGTGCTTCAGAAGGTAAAAATGCTGAAAACTGGGTTGGGGACACCGCTTGCAACCATCAAGTCTCACTCAGAAAATGAAAGTAATACTGTAATAGAACCAGGAATACCAAAGCAAGAGATAGATAACCCAAGTGTCAATGAAAAGCCCAAGCTCTCCTTGAAGCTCCACTCACAGAACATATGAGAGGACTCTGATCAGCCAGATAAATTTCATTGTTTCTGTGTTAAAAGATTTTTTTATCTTCCCTTCACCCCAAAGAACTGGGCATTCTCCTCATCTGCATTTTCCAAATTCAACAAGTGAGCCTCTTCTTTGCACGTTGTGTCTGCCTGTCACACAGGCGTTAAAACTGAGGAGACTCGCAGAAGAAAAGTGGTGGCAACCCCATTTCAGCACTCATGTGACTACATATGAAGAGACTGAAGCCTAGACCTTGAAGAAGGCTAAGCACTAGAAGCCCTCAGTCTTGAGAAACTACCCACATGTCTTCCTAATGCCGTGTCTCTGTGAAGGCCATTCTTCCATAGCTGAAAGTTAAACAAAACAGAAACAGAGGACCAAACCTCATTATAATGTTCTCAGGACTAGGGCATTGATTTTTCATGGTGGGTTTCCAAAATGCTGTGACCAAGGAGGACGTGGAGCCCCCCGGTGTTCCCTTCCCACAGATGGGAATAAGTATCTCAACACAGATTTGTATTTCTATATTCTGATCCTAATATAGATCATGAATGGTCAATCATGCCCATTACATAGCTAACCCTGTGCTATTTTGACTGTCTTGACATTTGCCAGTGCTCCCTGCACCTCTTATTTAGAAAATTAGCCATCCCACTCTAGTCTTCTCACTATATCAGTGTAACAGGTTGTCTATTGCCCCTGGGCCTCTTTGACAGGCTGGACCCCAAGATCCATAGTCTCCCTTATGGCTCTGCAGTTCTAAGATGATGATGATGATTGTACTTAGGAAGCCCTCAAGGGTGGACTTATTGCCTGGAACATCCTTAGGCCTGTAATTGTCCTAGGCTGTTTTTGGACACCCTTGAAAACCACCCAGCTGAATTGTGGTGACAATTTTGGTGGGATTTTGGTCCGTTGTGAAATTTAGGGGCATCCAGGGGAGAAGGGATTGATGAAAGCAAGTGTTGTGCTCATTTTCCATACATTGCAGATCTTTGGCATCAAAGGTGATATACGAATCCATGCATCCTGTGGTGGCAACCGCTTTGCCCTTGAGCTTTTTCCCCCAGAGGGGAGATGCTACATACTCTAGCTTGTCAATGACCTTTGGTAGGCCTTTGTTCAGATCAACGTTTCTTCTGCTACCTTGACTTTGGCTTTGGACGATCCTTACCTGATTTGTCCGCTGGTTTCTGCAGCTTTGCCAACTTTGACTCTTGGCGGCTTGAGCTGCCCATGTGCCACCAGAACACCCGAGCTTTATCTTCTGAAGACGTGAAACGCAAAACTTGAGGGCATCTCTGATACCATTTGGATATGGACCATGAAGGTCAGTGATGGCCTCTCCTGCCCTCTCTCTGCCGTGCTCCTGTTAAGTAGTTCTGAGACTACACTACACACTAGGTGTCAGTGGTAATGAAGCTGCTTCAGCTTGTTACGCATTCTGTCTTCATAGATTCACTTCTACTACCACCAGCTGGACTTCATGTATAATTTACCGCTGGATTTCTTGCTACCTTCAGCAGTATTTCCAAAAAAAACAGATCATTCAAAAATTAAGGTCACTCCCCTCCTCTTCTCGCTTATTAGCATTGGACTGTTTCTATCTTGCGTGTGCACGGAAAATAAAATTTAAATGAGATGCTGTTTTTATGAGGATATTTTGTTTTAAAGTGCTGTGCTAGGTTCTTTCCGCATCTCCTCAGCGCAATCAGTTTAACTGTCTCTATTTAATTCTAGTGACAGGTCCATTGGTGTGAGACCAGGGCTAAAACAGAAGCTTAAGGACAGAATAAAAAAGAGAGAGAGAGAGAGAGAGAGAGAGAGAGAGAGATGATCAGAATAGAATGGTGTTTTATGTTGCCCCTCTCATGCCAAGTATGTTGTAATGCATGTTTATATGTGCCTATAAAAGATGCAGAGCAGAGAGAGGGGAAAATAGGAAATGAAAAGCCAAGTGCTAACTGTCTTTAAATGAGAAGTTAGAAGTTATGAAAAGGACATTGTCAGATTTTTGAGATCAGCGGGAGGAGCGAGAAGGGGGAGAGGTCTGGACCTCATAGGCTTATGTTGATGATATGGCATGCACTCTGGCACTTATAAACTGCAGTTTTGCTCTGCTACGACTGCCCTAAAGACTGAAAGAACTCGGCATGTTTAGCATTGAGAAAAGAAGACTTCGGGGAGACGTGATAGCACTTTTCAAATACCGGAAAGGTAGTCCTACAGAGGCAGGGCAGGTTCTGTTCTCGATCAAGAGTGCAGGACATACAAAAAATACGCTCAGTCTACAAGAAGCCAGATTTCTATTGAATATCAGGAAAAACTTCCTAACTGTTAGAGCAGTACGACAATGGAACCAATTACCTCAGGAGGTGGTAAGTGCTCCAATGAGAGAAAACTGAACCACGGTCTGTCAGATCTGCTTTCTACCCCACTTTCCTCTTTTAAAAAAAGAACCCAATGCAGCTTACATCAGTAGAAGACCATCTTTAAAAGCTAGAAATAGTAAGCATACAAAGATTATAAAAAGTTAGACAAATACCACATTAAAGCAGTAAACAGAATCAATACTAAAAACACATTTAAACACAGCAAGGTACAACAATCCATTTAAAAACCCTTCTCAAACAGCCAGTTATTCAGGAAAAGCTTGCCTAACAAAACGGTCTTTAACTGCTTGCAGAAGGACAGCCAAGAGGGGGCCAGCCTGGCCTCCAGTGGGAGGGAGTTCCAGAGTCTGGGAGCAGCCACAGAAAAGGCCTTCTCACATGTTCCCATCAAATGCACTTGTAAAGGTGGTGGAGATGAGAGAAAGGTTGGCTTTGGATGGTTGAACCTACAGTCCATTGACACATGTATGAAGACATTGTTTTCACGGAGGTTGAGAAAATGTACCGGTATTCATTGCCTGCTTCATGGAGAATCTTAATCTCTGTGAAATTTTTCTCTGTTATATTTTATCTATTTATATGCTGCCTTGCAGGAATTTGGTTGACTTCATTCCTGTCCCTAACCACTTTTGGAAAAATGCTTCGGAGGAAGTTTATGGATGACTTCCACATGTATTGACCCTGTTTCCCATCAGATCTTTATCAATATTTCCCAGGATCCTGATGTGTACAGATGTTTCTCCTGAGGAGAAACACACAAGCAGGCTTTGAAATTCACCATGTAGAAATATGGAGCTAATGCTACAAAGGTTGTGTGTACTCGTTGCAAAAAAAAAAAATTGCAGAATGACACATGCAGCACCTTAAATGGAAAAAAGACGCATAATGCACTGTACACAGATAGTTCAGTGGTCTTGCTGTCTCTGACGAACTTACAGATCCAATTCACTTAACGAAAGAGACCCCTGATGTTCTCTGATTTCTCAACAAAATTTAATAAGTGAGGTTTTGTATTACTTGAATCCATTACTTTTTAACACAATATTCCGGGGTGCCTTTAGGAGTGTACTAAGTAAGGCCATAAATAATTGAAATGTGAATGACGCTTGTTAAAATAAAGGATGAGCAAAGTCTTTTTCAAGTACAGTCACTTGGGTTGAGCTTATTGTGTTTGACGGTTTGCTGTCTAAGAAAGAGAAGACCTAATGGGGCTGGTTTTTTAGAACCACTGATGGAGAGGCTCTGTTCCTCAGCTCCCCTTCCGCCACAGCCCATATCTTTGTTCTGGATGTTGGTTTTTATCTCTCGGTTTTAAATTTTATCACTGTCTGTCATCTCGAGCTAGGGAAAAACCTCTCTATCTGCTGTGTTTCTTTGGATCCTGTCTGAATCTTCATTTTCTGGTATTGTAATCAAGTTGTGAGACTTTTCCTCTTCTCTCCTATGTTGACCTCTGTCCACCTTTTTGACACATTTTTCTGAAGCACAACTTTCTTATGCATGCATACTCAGTTTATCCTACTGAGTAAAGCAGTGGTTCCCAGCCTTGGGTCCTCAGATGTTCTTGGACTACAACTCCCAGAAATCCTGGCCAGCACATCTAGTGGTGAAAGTGTTTGGGAGTTTTAGTCCAAGAACACCTGGGGACCCAAGGTTGGGAACCATGACACTAAAGCAAGTTTGTGCCTATTTTCAAAAATAGTGTGCTATTTCCCACGAACACTCTGCACACGATGCCTGCATGACATCTTGATCTGAGTTGCCTTTTTTTTCTCAGCACCAGTCTTTGTTGAATTCCTTTGCTCATGCATCATCCTCTTAAAATGTTAATATGTCCATTTTAAGCGGAATGAAGCTACCCTGGCCATTGGATGCAAATAGTGCTAATGAATAAGAGCACAAGATTGGGGGAGGGGGGAAATAGCAATACCAACAACTATATATATATAACACATTTTAATTCAGATGACAACAAAGGTGTTTGGAAGAGAGAAAAATGCAAGTCATTATTTAAAAATTGCTCGATTAATGTGCTGTGAACAAAGGTCTCTTAGCCTCAAAGAGTCAAAACGGCTTTTTATTTTTATGTATTTTATTTTTTAAAATTTTTCCTAATCACGTCCTTTTCATAGGGATAATAAAGAAGAGCTTTGGTGAAGTATTCAATAGAAAGAAGGCAGGACGAAAAATTCAAAAGCTCTTTTGGCCGTCAATGCTATGATATGCCTGGTCTTCTTAATCTGTTCGCAAAGAGCTGCCTTGGTTTATAACATGATCTGCTATATGTCTGGGTCAGTCTCCTCTAACAGTTTAGCACCACTGCTCCCTCCCAAGAGAGCAAGTTAGTTTTTAGAACAGCACAAAACTGATGGGTAGTTATTGTGGGAAAACAAGCTCATTGATAAATGATCCACAGCTCGGGCATGTGGCCATGGAGCCAGAGGTTGGGAGTTCAATTCCCCACTGGGCCTCTTTGACGGGCTGGACCCCAAGATCCATAGTGTCCCTTATGGCTCTGCAGTTCTAAAATGATGATGATAATTGTACTTAGAAGCCATCAAGGGTGGACTTATTGCCTGGAACATCCTTAGGCCTGTAATTGTCCTAAGCTGTTTTTGGACAAAATCTGACACCCTTGAAAACTACCCAGCTGAATTGTGATGACCATTTTGGTGGGATTTTGGTCCGTTGTGAAATTTAGGGGCATCCAGGGGAGAAGGGATTGATGAAAGCAAGTGTTGTGCTCATTTTCCATACATTGCAGATCTTTGGCATCTAATTTTGGCAGCCAGTGGTGGTGGTGGGGAGTTGAAAGCAAGCCAATGCTTGCTTTCAGTGGCTTAGAGGGGTTTGCCAACACAATTATCTGAAACTGCGGCAATGAATTTAAAGCAATGAAAATGTTTGCTTTAAATATCCCCCACCCCAAATTAAGCAAAAGGAATGATGGAGACAGTAAACAGCTTGTCTGATCATGCGGCCGTCTTGATTGGAAGAGGTTGGTTGGTTTTTCCAGTGTTTGACGATGGGAGTGGTGTGAGCTACAGTGGGTATAGATGAATAAAAGTCCATCACATCATCATTTACCGCCTTGGTCTCTAGTAAATGGCAATGGCCCTTCATCATCTGAAGCACATATCTTTCTCTGAAGACCTGGCCAGAATTTTTTAAGCCTGGCAAGTCTGCACTCTGTGATATCCCAGTCTACATGTTTTGTCACCTGGTTTTGATCCTGTAAGGATGAATAGAGGTTATATAGATTGTACTAGCTGGGTAAATCTAATTTTGCCCAGATGCAAATGTTTACATTTTGAGGTTTTTTTCCCCCATTCAGTTTCATTCAGAAATCTGCAAATTTGGGCAATTTTTCTGGGAACAACTGGAGACAAAATTCTCTCCCTGTCCATGAGCCAAACACAATAGGTACAACTTTTATCTGATGCATTAGAAGGGGAAAAACAGGTGGTGATCTTTTGGGTTGTATCCTACGAGGTCATTGCACCAGGGCAAAACCCATCCGGTCTCATAGCTGACCTTTTTCACAGTTAAGCACACAACTGGTATTAACACCCCTCTTTATGTGAAAGGAATTGTGTGAGTCTTCTTTTTGAACAACTGTGTGACCCAACACAGCAACTCCATCAGGAGTTTTTCCTTCGCTTGTGTCAATTTGGATTTTGACCCTTGACTAAACCTATCAGGTGACCATTGCTGCTCTTGAAAGCAACAGAAGCAACAAGAGTTCCTCTGATTGGTCCAAAAGCTGCAGTTAGGTTTCAACCCTGTGAAGTTCCTACGTGGTGTCTTCAGATGTTATATCCATGGAAGAAGGACGATCTGTTAAAATAAGAAGCCCGCCTCTCTGTGCGGCAGAACGCTCTCATGTGTGAAAGACATTGCTTTTCCCTTTAAGACGTTTGCTGCCTCAGTGACCTTTATGTTCAACCCAAAAAAAGCATTTTAATCTCCTGAGCTGCTTGCTAAGTGGTTTCTCATTTGACTGGCATTACGAAATGAGTTTTCTACGTTGCCAAGCTCTATTATAACATCAGGAATTGGCTGGCAAGTGTCTTTCTGCAGCCTGTTATTATTAGTCAGCATTGTAGTAGTGGTGATAGAATTATTTTGATGATGATGATGATGATGATGATGATAACTATGACTATGATGATAGTGTTGATTGGATAAAGTTAGCTTTTTAAAATCTATATATACTGTATGTCTATGAAAAAAGGCAATTTATACAGTCTGCTTAGCTCATCTATGTAATGGGTGGAAAGCAGTGGCAGAAATCCTGTTGCTTGGTTTGGCAAGTCAGAACTAGAGTAGACCCACTGAATCAGTGGAGATTTGGTGACTCAACTCTGGCATACATTCCACTGATGCAATGAGACAACTCTAGTTGCAACTTACTCTTGGGTTTCAGCTAGTGTGCTTGATCCTGAACCTTAATGTGTCAGACTGATGCATGGCGAGGGTGGTCTCTGGAACAAGAACAGGACTCAGAGGATTTTATGAGGTCTGGAGAGTCTACCAACCTACTCTTTCTCCTATACTCCTTGCTATAAGAATACTTAATTGGCTGGTGTCATCTCTTCTGGTGAAGTTTGGATGACAACACTATTGGAACTGACTGGGGATAACTCAGTTTGCACTCAAGAAGATAAATGTCTTTACATGGGGAAAACAAGAGAGACAGACACTCCTTTGGTTCCCTACACTGTCTTTTACCTGTTCTTACCTGTGCAGACCTCCCTTGGATCTTAGATTGCCATTCTTATGGTTGCTGATGTCACTTCCCTTCCTTTCATACCTTTGTCTTGCATTTCAAAGTAGGACACCTCCTTACTTTGTTCTCTAGCAGTGAAAGGGATGACTCCTGACATGTCTAACTTAGTTACCTAGAACTAGAACTTCTGTCACCTTTTGTACCCGTGGTGTGTTTCTCTAATAAACCAGAGCTTCTTATTCACTTAGAAAGAAAAGATGAGGGGTTTTGTTCCATTGACTGTAACATCAAATGATGATTTGTGGATCAAAAAAAAAAAATCTTACCAAGTAGGGATCAAAGACCATAGACAGAAGCTTGATTTTCTCTTATGCAATAAGCAGGACATAAGAATGACTCATAGGCTTGTTGTGAGTCATCAAAGGAGCATGCTGAGTGAATCAGCCCATCATTGGAGACAAGTGTAGGTGGAAAGCTTGTCATAAGAAGTAAGTCCATTTTTATACGGGACAAACATATGGTGATCATATATAGTTGTTGCTTAATGATTCTAACTTCTACTGGTGGCCTATCGACCAAAATGATGTTCTCACTCTGCGATACTGTTCATACGTTCATGGAGGTTGTATCAAGGCCACAATCTTTAACGCCGGCTCACCAACACAAGGGGATCCGCTTTCTCTAAGATGACAGTATGGAGTCTGCTGTTGAAGCTGCTGGTACATTTAAGCTGGGATACTACATCTGTATGTCTTCATCTGCGCTTGTCCAAACCTGATGAGGGATGGGTGAGAAGTTTGTTCCAATCATATTTTGAGAAGGAAATTTTAAAATGCATAGATTTCTTCATTAACTTAAGAAGAAGAATGTTGAGATGAGGATGGTGATGAGGATGATTTAATGTGGGGAAAAAGACAGTTCATCTAGGCAGAAGACAATGGTCAAAGTCCTGTTGAGGAAATTTCACCCTGTGTGAGACTGATGACATAAATGCCGATCTTCCACAATTACTCCTTTAAATAATTCCATTGTAGAGTTATTATAAGATTTAGGCTGCAATCATCTACACCGGTAGTTTCCAACATTGTATAATGCAGGTGTTCAGAAGCCTTCACCACTAGATCTGCTGGTTTGGGATTCTGGGAGCTGCAGTCCAAGAACACCTGACTTACCCAATGTTGGGAACCCCTGCTATACACATTTACCTGAGAGTAAGTCCTACTCATCTTAGGCATGAGTTTGTTGAGAAAAGCTGATGGAGAACCAGTATGGTGTGGTGGACAGACTAAGACTCAGAAGACCTAGGTTTGTATCTGTATTTGCCATCGGAATTCATGGTGGGTAGGGGGCATGGGGCGGCAGCAATGGGAAGCCACTCTTTGTACACCTCACATACCTTGAAATGTCTGTTAGAGTCCCTATAACTCAGAAGCAAGAAGAGATAAGCAGCCTATGACTCAGTTATATTTATATACAGTAACTGCTTTCTCATCAACTAAGCTGTATTGTTGAAAAGTGAGAGGGTGTGGAAAAAGAAGTAGAAAAGGAAGGGTTTAGAGACTGGAAAGTTTACTGTTGTGGTCACCCAGCACCTCCTAGCCAGCAAAGACCCCTTTTCCAAGCTCTGGTGCATCTTCTGCTTCCATCCCGTGTCACAAGATGGCTGCTCAAAACCAGATGAGCATGAGGTCATCTATATATAGTCATTGTTAGTGACTTTAGCTTCATTTTTGGAAGCTCAAGGATGGGAGGCCTCATTATCAGGCTTTTGAACATGTGAGTCTTCTTTTCAAAAGCTCTCAAAACTTCACCCTTTTAATATGGCATCGTTTTAAGGTAGCAATAGGGGTAAGCTTACACGTGTTTAAGGGACAAACCCCCACAACAAAACACCCTCACCCCCACATATCACATCACACACAGATACAACATCCTTTTGTGTTAATAAGGAGGCGGAAAAGATCAGGAGTGCTGGCATTATCGAGTGCTGCTTCTCTTTAATGACAAATTTTTAACTAATTAGGCTTTACACAGGAAATCAACTGAAATTGCATGAAGACTTAATTTTCCATAAAGCTGAGGATCTGACCTTTTAAGAGTGGGGAAGGAAAATTATTTTTAATTAACATGATAAATCATTTCCCGTTGTTTCCAGTTAATTGGGTTTGTTTTTGTTTCCAGAAAAAGAAAAAGAAAGAAATCAGAGAAATGGTAATAATAATTGGGGGATGGGTGGGGAGAACCTGCAATGACATCACTGACATTTTAATCCCCCTTAATTTGTGTGGACTTTCCCGTCCCAATAAGGAGACTAGAACACGTGCCCTTTCATTTTCCCACCCCAACCCAAATGTCAAGTACACATTTTTGAAATTTACCCAGGACAAAGCCAAATTTCTTCCGTGTCCTCAGAGAAACACCAACACAGGCCCCACCAGCACATATGGCCAGGATTTCATGTCACGTGCTTCTGCTGGATATGGACCTTCTCACCCTCAGCGGTAGGCACCAGTTCATACAAGAGCCCATCAAGAGCCAGTGAGGGTAATATCTGCATTTCGGTGCTGTTCTGTCAACCAAATACAATATCATGTTAAAGGTCACATGAACATCATAAGCAGCTGTTGAGTAGGAAAAAAGGTTCATGTGAGAAGAAATTCCTTTCTCACTTACAACCATGCTGTCAGGTAAAAAGCTTAGCAGCCCCTCATTCAAGTCAAGTTTAACAGTTTTGTGCTGCCAAGTTGATCCAGAGTCATGGCAATCACTTCCAGAGTTTTCTAGATATAATATACTCAAAAGTGGTTTGCTGCTCCTTTCTTCTCAGGGTGCTCTGGAACTGTGCAGGTGGCCAAAGGCCACACAGACTGGTTCTTCTCCTGGCAGACATAGTGGGGAAATCAAACTCTCAACTCTGGCTTTGCAATCAGATGATCAGGACACACATCCTAAACATCTTTGTCTATGTTAAATTTTAGCACACTTTGATAAAGGCTGTGCTCATATGTTGCAAGAACTTTAGTGGTCCAGCTGTTCTGCCTTAGAATAAGTTAAATTGTAAACCGCCCGGAGAGTGCTTGTAGCGCTATGGGGCGGTATATAAGTCCAAAAAAATAAAAATAAAGAGTTAATTGTAATTGCAGCTTCATACTAAAAAACATGTCACTAGTATGGACAGCCATAGCATATCAAGGAGAGAAGTGTCTCCACTTTGTGTGTCCAGCAGTGCTTGAAAGGAGAAAGTTATGCATGAATTATTGAGAGGTCTAATGTACATCTAATGTTGCATTTTCCCGTATCAACTTCCGTCCAAAATTTGGACACGTAAGATGTACTCAGAGTTCAGTGCTGCCCATTTGTCCTGCTGCTTGACTGTTTAAATGAGTAACGGCTGGAGGAGATTTCCTATCCTACCAACATCCTCTTTTTTGGGCAAAAATGCTGCTTGACTCAATCCGCTCTGATTTTGCCCAAAAGCCACTCTGGCACTGAAAGAGCCAAAGAGGCCTCGCAAATATAACACAACTGGAACATCTGAGTCAGATACAGAAGTTCAGAAGCCTCTCTATCTTCAGATAGACATGTTTAATTGATCAAAACAGTGATTCTCAACCTTGGGTCTCCAAATGTTCTTGGAATAAAACTCTCAGAAGCTTTTGTCACTAGCTGGTGCTGGACAGGATTTCCGGGGTTTGAAGTCTGAGAACATCTGGGGACGCAAGGCTGGAAACCACTAGATTAAAGGGATGATGTAAGAGAGAGGCTAGGATGCCCTTTTCAACAGATATGACCCTGATATGTCTGAAGGCAAGGCTAGATAAGGCTAGTGATGGAGTGTCTGCGCAGTCCAACAAGAAAGACTGTGGGCTACAAACTTTTTGCAAGTTTTTATCTCCTCAATTCTCTGAGCTGGGTTATTTTTTCTTTTTTATCAGAGCCGTTTAGAAAGCCAACTCCTCATGATCTCTCTTTGAATTTTCTTGCTTTTATCATCATTTCCGTGCGACGCAACCTTAATGTTATTTGGACATTCTGCGACAGCAATTAATAGTGCGAGAACAACATTTCCTTTGCTGTAGTATAAACGCTGTAACCCCTCCCTTCCCGCGCACACACTCTGACACCTATTAAACAGGCCAATCTAAATAATTGATATCAATTACATCGCATTTTCTAGCTATAATCGGTACAAAACAAGGCCAAAAGGAGAGGCTTAGAAGCAGAGTTAAATACACAGCAGCTGGTCTAGCAGTGACATGCTAAGTCACAGGCAACACAGTGAACATGGGGACTTGTCCACCGACTCTACTCCCTTTCCTGAGGCCAGTTGCATTTCCTTAGGGGACCTGCTCTGGGTTCATATCTTCCTGCCTGCCTGTTTCTTCTTCCATTTAGGAAGAGCACACTGAGGACGTGGCGAAATGGGCTACTCTTTCTGGAGGTGAGCCTGCCATCTGCCACGGGGACATATTTCTCGGCACATTTCCAGGACTCTCTACTCTGAAGCAGCTTGGCGGCACACAATAACAGCAACAACTTTAGATAGAAACATTGATTTTTGTGCCAAAAAATGCTTTACGCTCTTTTGTTGTTTCGCTACAGTTCTTGTTGTATTTTAGGTTCTTCATCAGCCCTGTGGCATTTCATGTCCTCATGAGAGAGATCACAGCATGTTCTCTCTCCAGAAAAGCATGCACATTGGTATTCTACTCTCCTCCTTTTCTCCTGCTGCTGAGCACATTCCTTCCTTCCATGTGTTTGCAGATGTTGTGAGCATTTTCACATCAAACTCGGTAATTGAAAAAGAGGTTCCACTCTCTGCCTTTCTGTTATAATTGGATTCTTGTCCAGAGCTTGGGACCTTACATTTTATGTGAGGATGATCTGTCAGGGCCACATGTCATACGTGAAGAGGGCCAGAATAGTGGCCATTATTCCAAAATGATACTACACTTTTCGGGAGATCTTATTGGCATTTTTCCTTACATACATGTGCATCTCCACTTGACACCTACATTGTGTCTTGTTTTGTTTTGCTTACACTGATAGCTGGATCATGGAAGATGTTGGCTAAATCTAAGTGAGAGAAAGCATCCTCTCCTCCCGACCTTTTTCAGCAGAAAAAAGTCAGGCTGGGAAGCAGGCATCTTCGCCATCTGACCTGACCCCAGGGTGTAGTGGTCAAAACAGTGCCATACCCTCGAGAAAGACATTTGCTACCTGTGTATTTATTGATGATTTATTTATTTATGTATTTATTTTGCCCTGCTTTTCTCCCTAAAAGGACTCGGGGCAGCTTGCATCATTAAAAGGAAACAATATTAAAAGCTAAAAACAATAAGTTATTAGAATAGCTTAAAAAGAATTAAACAATCATCATATTTAAAATGGTAGATAAAAGCATTCGTAGAACAGATTTAAAAGCAACAAAAGTACAATCTTTCCCTAGATAGATAGATAGATAGATAGATAGATAGATAGATAGATAGATAGATAGATAGATAGATAGATAGATAGATAGATAGATAGATAGATAGATAGATAGATAGATAGATAGATAGATCGATCGATCGATCGATCGATCGATCGATCGATCGATTGATCAGTTACTAAGGAAAAGCCTGCCTGAAGACAATGGACTTCACCTGCTTTAGGAAAGAAATGACAGAAGTTCCTCCCCCTTGGGAATACATTTCCCCACCAAATATATTTAGGAGCATCGTGGGACTGAGAGAAAGGCCTCCTCTAATGATCTGAACACCTGGGCAAACTTCTAGAAGGAGATATGGTGGGAGTCAGCCCACCTTTCTCAAAGTTACCACTGTTGGTAAATCATAAGCGATTCAGACCGTTCCATAATGCACTCGGATGACAGCTGATGAGTACTAACAGCTTCTATTTCCTTATCATCTGCCATCCTGCGAAAACCTCAAGATGCTTTGCAGACAATAAAATCATATTCTTTAATGCTGGAATTAAAAGACACTGCTCAAGATGCTGGTCAGTGAAGGCAGTTTTGAAGGCTCACGTGTAATAGCTTCCATTTCTTGAGGAGGAACTTACGGCCATATGCAGTTCAAAGAGTATTGATACTCAATATGCAACACAGACTAGAAAAAAAGCAGTCCTGCCAGAAGACCTGCAGTTGTAAGATCAAATCCACGTGATGGAATGAGTCCCCGTTGTTTGTCCCAACTCCCGCCAATGCAGCAGTTTGAAAGCATGCAAAATGCAAAAATGCGAGTAGATAAATAGGTACCACCTCGGTGGGAAGGTGGGCGGTGTTCCTTGTCTAGTCACACTGGCCACGTGACCACAGAGGATTGTCTTTGGACAAACGCTAGCTCTATGGGTTGGAAACGAAGATGAGCACTGCTGCCTAGAGTCAGACATGATTGGACAAATTGTCAAGGGGAACCTTTAGTCGTTAAGTCATGTCTAACTCTTCGTGACCCTCATGGACCAGAGCACGCCATGCCCTCATGTCTTCCACTGCCTCCTGGAGTTGGGTCAACGTCATGTTGGTCTCCTCAACTGGCCCTTACTGTCTGATTAACTCACTCAGAGACACTGAGAGATCCCTCTGAGCCAAAAACCTTTTAAAGGCAACATTTGAGAATGCAATCATCCCAACACAACTTTACAACACAAGTCCCTTTCTCACTCAGCCTGACCTTTCTCAAACGGCTGTTGAAGGAGCAGCCATCTGTACCACCTTGCTCTCACTGAAAGAAAATCAGAGCGTTAAAGCAACTAAATAATGAATGCATTAATAAACGTTCCCTGTTTTAGCACATGTGAACCAAAAGAGATTGTCGGGAACAAAAGGAAGAATCATCTAATTCTGCCGCTCATGTTAAGATGCTGGATATCTCAGTGGTTTAGGCATCTCGTTATGGAGACAGAGGTTGGGAGTTTGATTCCCCCACGGTGCCTCCTTGACAGGGGCTGGACTCCATGATCCCAGCTCTGCACTTCTAAGATATTATATTATATTATATTATATTATATTATATTATATTATATTATATTATATTATATTATATTATATTATGCCAAGAAAAATCAGACTGGTCCTCGTTTACTGTGACGAGAGCTCAGAATATTACATTTTTTTTAAAAATCTCGTTACGCTCCTCATTACATCTCAGCAGTCCGAGGGATGCTCTTTATTGCTCTGACTGCACGAGGAGCTCATTGGATGACGTGCCGTTGCAGCTGATAAAAGACTGGAAATAGACCAGGTCATGTCATTCCAGTCTGCAAGGTTAGCCTGTTTTTGAAAGCACCCTACATCCGGTGAACATGAAGTCAATGTTCTACATTCGGGGTTACAGGAGAGTTCTTTGCTCGGAGCAAGTAGGGTATTTGGTATCAGCGTTCCTCTGCCAAAAACTCTTTTAAGGATGCATTAGCTATCCTTTTAATGGGTCCCAGGCTGCTTAGAAATAGAGGTGCATGGTCCCTCTTCCTCCCCCCCATCCTTTAAATGTGAGACAGGTGCGACTTGATGGCAGTTTAGGATGCCATAGTCGAATACGCCAAAATCCCTCTTCCAAGATTCTTTGCTTTGAGTTGAAGGAGCATCTCTTTTATGAGACCCCCAGTGTGGCTAATAAAGGACTCCAGAAGTCTGGAACCATCCTTCTATTGTTTTGTTGGGCGGGGGGGGGGAAGAGAGAAGGAGTAAGTGGTGAACTGAAAAGGAATGATTTTGGTACAGCAGTGCCGAGAAGCCCCCACCCCACCGCCCATTCGTTCAAACACATTTTTGGCTTATTCCGGAAACTTAATGCAGTTTTTATTCCGGGGACATAAAAGGTGACATGTTCTCAGGCCCCCACCTGACAATTAGCCCATCTCCCCCTTCCTAATATCCTCACCCACCCCTTGAAGTTTGGTTCCAAAGCATCCATTACGCTCCTGCCGTGAACTCAATTTCATCCCACACCGGGGAGGACAAAGAGAAAGAGGTTGGAGTCGCTCAGACATTACATGCAATAGCGGCTCATAAAAATCAATGTAAAATTAATTCAAAAAGTCTGTGGGCAACCAACCATTGAAATCCGGACGCCAGGTTGATGTAAAGCAGCCTTAGGCTCCCCATACACATAAGTACTATTTATTTTTCCTCTTTCAGAAATAATCTTGAAATATAGTTCTTGAAATACATCTTGGAAATACAATGCAATCCTGTTACTTAACAACTGATGGGCAGAGTTGTTGCCATCATGCTCCTTAGAGTGGGGCTCTTGTTTCTGCATGTTATGAACCAATAAGAGCCCATGGAATACTTTCCTTCATTCTCACGAAGGCCATTTCCTAGATACAGTGTTCCCTTCAGCAGCCCCATGCTCTGAAGACTTAACCAAACCTAGAGAATCTTAAACATCACATTTGTCAGATTTTTTTTTTTATTGCTCCATATCTTCTTTCATCTCTTCCTCAGTGAAGTTTGGTGTGTGACAAATTCCTCTTCTGAGTAATATCACTTCATAAAAACAGTACAAGAACGGCGCTGTGTCCTATCGAAGGCTTGTCTCGTCTCCACAGTAGGGTTCTAAACTTTCAGTTATTTCGCTCTCACTGATATGAAACAAAACATCAAATGTTTTCTCCTTGCGGGGAGATTGTAAGAGATTTTTGCATGTTTCCTCCATTTTTTCTTCCAAAAAAGCAAACCAAACTAAACCAACCAACCAAGAAAACCCAACAAAACAAAGGGAAATATAAGTAAACAACTAAAAAATGACACGTTTTTGAGTGTGAAAAACCCAAATATTTTGCACAAAACCTTTTTTTGTCTTGTAGAAAACACAAGAAGTTTTGAAACGCAAAGTACAAGGGGTTGGCACAGTCAGTCCTAGCCTCCTTGTCTAATCCCACTTTAAGGCCATCCAGGTTGGCGACCATCTCAACATTTTGCGATAGCAAAGCCCTTGATTTAACTACACGATCTTGTGAAGTCGTGCTTCTTTTTTTTGCCAGCCTGAATCTCATTTAGCTTCCTGGCACTCACGCAAGTAGGTCAAAAAGCAGCATTCTCCTGTCATGAAAGAGCCTCTTTTTTGGGGGAGGGGGGAGCAATACTATATTGCATAGAGTGTTAAACAATAAAAGTGAAAAAGAATCAAAAGAATAAGCTTCCATGAGACCCTATAAAACCATTTACACAGAAGAACTGGCACAGAATGGGCTGAATCATCTCTTCTACAGATTTCGGGAGCTGTTGTGAACATGGTTTTTCAACTCCAGACCGTTAGCTTGAATTGAAGCTTCAGTGAAGAGAAAACTTTATCGGAGAGTTATGTATGTCAGGAAGAAGGAAACTTTTGGCTACCACCGGTCCCATTGCTGAGGGTCAAATTAGACATTAAAGGGAATTCCCATGATCAGCCTGCTTTTCTTTCCACGATGTGATGCACTCAAAGTTAATATACTTCGGCCAAGAGACTTGCAAATTAATCCCATGTTTACCTTCCGGGGGCCAATCACAAAAGAAAGCACACTGAAATGCAAGATACAGAAGTAGTTGATCCTATTTATGTCATCTCACTTACTCTGGAGTAAAATCTGTATTGGATGTTATCCCTTATTTCCAGGGATGGTGACTTGAATCGTGGGCCTCCCGGTCAAGTTGGGCTTAAGTTGCACCAGTGACTCGACTTGGGTGTATTTTTCAATGATTTGGACTTGACTTGTGACTTGGAACCCACCCACCTCTCCCTGTTTTTCTGAGGGGGGGAGTTTATTTTTAATAGGGACTCAAACTGGGGGCTTGGAACTCAGGATTTGGTGCCAAAGACTTGCACTTGGGGCTTGGTACCAAAGACTCAGACTTAAACTTGGGTCTTGGTGCCAAAGACTCGGACTCAGACTTGGTACATGGTACTCAGACTTGAGGGACGTGGTGGCGCTGTGGGCTAAACCGCAGAAGCCTGTGCTGCAGGATCAGAAGACCAAGCAGTCTTAAGATCGAATCCACATGACGGAGTGAGTGCCCGTCACTTGTTCCAGCTCCCGCCAACCTAGTGGTTCAAAAGCATGCAAATGTGAGTAGATTAATAGGGACCACCTCGGTGGGAAGGTAACAGCGTTCTGTGTCTAAGTCGCACTGGCCATGTGACCGCGGAAGATTGTCTTCGGACAAAACGCTGGCTCTATGGCTTAGAAACGGTGATGAGCACCACCCCCTAGAGTCGAACACGACTGGACAAAAATTGTCAAGGGGAACCTTTACCTATACCTTTACTCAGACATGGGACTTGGTACCAAAGACTTAGGGACGTGGTGGTGCTGTGGGTTAAACTGCAGAAGCCTCTGTGCTGCAAGCTCTGAAGACCAGCCATCATAAGATCAAATCCACGTGATGGAGGGAGCTCCTGTCGCTTGTCCCAGCTCCTGCCAACCTAGCAGTTCAAAAGCATGTAAATGTGAGTAGATAAATAGGTACCACCTCGGTGGGAAGGTAACAGCGTTGCTTGTCTAGTCATGCTGGCTACGTGACCACGGAAACTGTCTTCGGACAAACACTGGCTCTATGGCTTGGAAACGGTTATTAGCACCTCGCCTAGAGTCGGACACGATTGGACTAAATGTCAAGGGGAACCTTTACCTTTACCTTACCAAAGACTCAGACTCGGACTTGGGTCTTGGTGCCAAAGACTTGAACTCAGACTTGGGACTTGGGGCCAAAGACTCAAACTTGGAACCAAAGACTCAGACTTGGGACCAAATACTCAGACTTGGGACTTGGGACCAAAGACTCAGACTTGGGACTTGGGACCAAAGACTCAGACTTGGGACTTGGGACCAAAGACTCAGACTTGGGACTTGGGACCAAAGACTCAGACTTGGGACTTGGGACCAAAGACTCAGACTTGGGACTTGGTGCCAAATGCTCAGACTTGGGACTTGGTGCCAAATGCTCAGACTCGGACTTGGGACTCAGGCCTAAAGACTTGCCAACATCCCTGCTTATTTCCTCATCTGCCTACATACACCCCCCACTCCTGCGTAATACAGCTCCCCAAAGTTTTCACTAGCTTTGCTGCTTCTATTTTAATTTAATGGGGAGGGATTTAGAGCTTGCCTGTACATAACATACTTAAAGGGAATGACTAAATTAGTGGTTTAAGTCTAGGGCATGTTTAAAGACCAAATGAAACCCATTTATAACATATGAGCTTTTAAATTGGTTGCCATTCCACCCAAAAAGCTAAAAAGAAATGGGCCACATTAATCATGCTTCAGCTTATTTAGTGGCTTCAGAAACTGTGCCGCTTAATTATGTGACTATTTTGAGTTAGCTAAGTGTCAAGAGGAAGCAGTTTTCCTTCTCTCTTTTTATGAACACACTCGCACACACCCTTTTGTAATTGGGTTCGTGACTAGGAGGAAGGACAATTGGTTCTAACAGCCTCCATAAAAGTGTGGGAGTTTTGCTTCTCTGAAGACTCATTGTGAGGAGAAATACACCCATCCTCAAGGATTCACATATCTGTGGCACTAATGGGCTGAGCTGGAAATATAAAATGCACATGAAACAATGCACACATTTTAAACTACAAAAGGCTAGGGTGTGCACTGTTGAAAAGCATAGATATGGGACATTGTTTCATTGATGGGTAAAAGCATGGCTCATTTAGGACAATGTGTGGGCAAAAATGTCCATGCAAGGAGAAAATACTCAAAGTCTTTCAACCAAAGTTGGAGAAAAAGGTGGAATGAACTACGATGAGAAGATCTTAGCGTGGATGGGAACTTAGTGTCTTTCCTTCACAACATGCTGTTTCTATCCACTCTTTGCCATCACAGTACGTCTGCTTCAAGAATTCCTTTCTGGCTCACCTTTCCACATCTAGGATTTAAGTCTTAATGAAAGATCAAGGCTAAAATAGTAGAACACATACTAGCCAAAATCCTGTTGGGTGGGCTGAGAATCGTACCATTGTCAGTAACAGAATGCCACTGATTAAAGACTTCCCTTTTTATTTTCAGTGCACTTATGACTTCATCTTATTGCATGTGAGCCATGCACACCCCAAAATTGAAAAAAAAAGAGGAATCACTAATCAGAAATAACCTAGTGATGATGATGATGATGTTTCAGAATAACCAATAGTTTCTCATGATCTACACAGTCAAAGGCTTTGCTGTACAGTACTCTATAAAGCATAGACTGATCTTCTGAAGTAGACAGCAGATATTTCCAATATGATCTCAAGTGCCTCTTCATTTTTTGAATCCAGCTTGAACAGCCAACATTTATTGCTCCATATAAGGTAAAATCTTTTGTTGTGGTACCTTGAGAATCATTTTGCTGGCATGGGAATGTAAAGCAACGGTCCTATAGTTATTGCACTCCTTGGCATCTCCTTGGATACTATAATGTTGGCTTATGTTCGAATAGGAAAGTGTTTGGCAAAACTGAGCACATGGTGGTGGTGGGAATCACACAGAGACATACAGATCACTACTCCGGTGCAGAAATTTTTTTAATTTTATTTTTTATAAGGGGAAAAAACCCAAACAAATACACACTGGTGCAGAAAGGCAACAGAAAAAACCCACTTCCCTCTGAAAGCGGTTTCTTGAAAGGGACGCTTGCAGGACATCTTAGTGTCAAACAGACATACATACATGCTACCCACCCACCTACCCTTTCATGGACGATCTTGGCCATAAGTGAGCCATCTCCTGCGAACATCTGAATGATGTGCGTTTATTTCGTTCATGTGTAGGCACTTCTTTTAGAATGGTTTCCCATGCTTGAGGAGTTCTCCTTCCCATCCCCATTCTATCCAAAGCCCCCCCTTTTTTTTTCAAGAGCATCCAAGAGGCTGCATGAGATATTTTAAGAATAATTACGACCCCTGTATTTGAATCAATGCTTGTTTAATAAACTTGTGCTTTATGGTACACTGAAGGGCAGTTCATTGAGAGATTGCAGCTGACAGCTGTCGGCCGTTCTCTCCATCAACCAACCCCACTTCATCTGACAGGAAGTCATGTCCCCCATGCCTGTCGGATGAAGGGCTTTATAACCTAATCTTCAAGGCCATATTGGATAAGTCAAGGGACATCAAATTGAAGGCAGGTGAGTGGGAGGGGAAGACTTTGTAAAACCAAACATTTATTTGTGGATTTCCCTCCACCCCTTTGAATTCAAAAAGAAGGCAAGGAAGGAAAGCCGTAATTGTTTAACCCGAGAATGCAAGCGGGTGGTTTTCCCCATTCATATCATATGCCTGTTGCCGAAAAATCCTGTTTTGGCCTGGATCTACCCCAAATTAGTCATGGCTAAGTCTCATTGACATAGCCAGACAGTGTGGTATAGTGGATTAGGTTGACGTTTTTACAACTTTGCATCCTGCCTTGTGCTTTGAGTGTCTGGGGGGGGGGGGAGGGACCTTTCTGGGTGACTGTCAATCTCTCCAGTATTAACCAATCGTTCCTTCCTGCCTCTGAATTTGAAGAGAGCCCCGCCTCTCTGCTGAGTATCCCTTTCTCTCTCTTTAGTCTGTTGAAGGTGTTCGGTTTAGTTTTGTTGGCTGTTGATCTGTTTACATCTGTAAGTAATCTGGTTATTTCCACTTCTGCCAGACAATACACAGCATGTGCATTTAGTTTTAGAAATTGCAACTCCGCTCTGGATCGAGGCTTTATTCCTCTCCCAGTATCTCAGGAGAGTTAAACTTCCATAGGAAATCTCCAAAATGGACCTTGTAAATTTAAATCTATTGCACGTCATTTCCCCTCCTCTTTTTCTCTTAAGATACTTGAGGGGGAAAAAAATTTCATTATTAAAAGGCAGAAGCCGATCTGGAATTGTTCCATTTATTCTCAAGTTTAGACAGGGCATTTCTTCAAGGCAACTATTTTTAACCATTGAACGCCAAGTTAAGTGCACAACAGCGTGGCGTTAACAATATAAAGATCAAGTAAATACATGATTACCTTTGCCCATTAAGCTTCAATGCAGATTCTATGGTAATTTAAAAAAAATAAAAATAAACCAGGAAGCTAAATTACTGAGAAATCGGCAGGAATAGGTAATTACTATACTTAAGGCGGAGGTAATTTCCTTAGAAAGCCTCTTACACAGTTAGTTAGCACTCAGTGAGACTTTTTAAAAAAGCATCTTGAAGCCTATAGGTGATGTAGTAGGACGTCTGAAGGGCAATTTTTTAAAACACTTAACAACATGGAATAGATAAATATCACTAACCCTGATTGCTAGTGTATTTATTCTCTTTGAACCTGCACACGTCTCTTGCTCCACCTCTCTTTGCTTCACAAATAGCTGCCAGTGCAGAGGATCTGTTATTTTGTTGTTGTTTCGTCGTCAAGTCGTGTCCGACTCTTCGTGACCCCATGGACCGGAACACGCCAGGCCCTCTTGCCATCCACTGCCTCCCGGAGTTGGGTCAAATTCATGTTGATTTGTTATTTAGTTAGATGCTAATTGTGAAGAACTGCCACAAACAGGTGTGTCAGGGCTGTAGTTTGGTGGAAGAAGTCATGCTGAACATACAGAAGGACCCTGGGGAGGTTCCTGGTCTCCTCTTTGACCTTGCCCAGTAAGGATGAGATTTATTTATTTTATTTTTTTGAATTCTTGGACAACAAATCCCATAATCCTCCATTCTGGGACTTTTACTTGCAGAACCCCAGTGTGGCTCACCTTGCACAAAGGCCTTAGCTGGAAGGCTCGGAGTCGTAGCTAGGCCTAGCTCTGCCCAAGCGTCCTGTTCCAGAATCAGTGCTAGCTGGGAGCTTTCTTTCAGAACAGATAGAACTCCCAGGATTGAGAATGATGGGATTTGTTGTGCAAGGAATCTATTTTAAAAATCCAGTCTTTAGCTACCAGATTGCAGGGGAGGGAGGAAAAGAGCTACACTTGAAACCCTGGAGATGTTACTGTTACTTGATTGTGGTGGCTTCAAAGATGTTCTGTAGACCAGTGGTCCCCAATCTTGGGCCTCCAGATGTTCTTGGACTACAACTCCCAGAAGCCTTCACCACCACCTCTGCTGGCCAGGATTTCTGGGAGTTGAAGTCCAAGAACATCTGGAGGCCCAAAGTTGGAGACCACTGCTGTAGACAACAGCAGACTCAGGCCGTCTCCTCCCCAAAAGGTTCTGCAGTTTGGCAGGGGTGTGTTTAAAGTACAGAGCAGGTACTTGTGTTATGAATCCACAGTCTACCCAACTGGGCCATATCTGTGCATTATGACTCCGTAACTTCTCCCGTGTATGTCATCTGCTAGAACGCTGGCCTCACCTCAGATGATTGGTCTCACGCTCTCAATCAACGTTATGGAAAACGAAATTGGATTTTCAGGCTATTCTACTTTAAAACAAACCAACAATGCAACGTAGGCTATGTAAGGCAAATCTCAGCACCGCAAGCCGTCTGGAAACATCTTAAACAGTTTGGAGTGTAATTCTTAGCTCCAATTTTGGGGGAGAAGGTTCTCTGTCCAATATTTCTAAAGTGTTGCATGTTGTTGAATGCATGTATGTGCCAAAGTTCAGCTTCCTAGGTGGCCTGGAAGTAGCTGTGGGGGTGTACTTCTGGTTCCCCTTTCAGAGGAAGACATGCCGCATATATACGAGGTCTCTTCATGACTCCTCTGACTATTAAAAAACTTTCCAAGTGCTCAGTTTACCTGTGTTTCAAGCTCCCTAGGCACGGTGGGAATAGTTAGACGTATGAGCTCCTGGAAGCTGAAAGTCATCATTTTTTAATAAGTTTGCTCCGGTAATAACAGCATAACAAAGTAAAATTTTGAAAGTAACTTAATGAGATAAAAAAACAACAACAATCTTGTACGGACAGGTTGGCGAGATATACAGAGTAAAATGTTTGCCATTTTTAAAGGGCACTTTGGAGTCATTTTAAGTTTTTTTTTAAACTTTACCCCATTCACTTGCTTGTTTTCTTTTTTAAGAATTTGGAAAGGTATGGAACAAACCACTGGATTTTTTTAAATTAACATTAATGAATTGCATGTGGGTTTTGTTAACAAGGTACTATTGAATTACTTTGGCAAGTAATTCCCAAAGCTCAGCAGGGTGTGCTTTAACTGAATTAGAAATGGTATTATTTGTGCAGATGCATTTAAATGCCGTGTTTTGAAATTTTTAAGAGACCAGTTGCTGGGGTGGGGAGTGAAAACACAAGAAGTGTTAGGACTAGTGGCAAGATGAACGGGTAAAGAGTTGAATTCTTTTCTCCACTTGATGCATTTCTCCTATTACTCTTAGCACTAGGAGACAAGCTTCCCAAGCCGTATGAGGAAAGACTGAAAGAACTTGTTATATTTAGCCTCGAGAAAAGAAGACTGAGGGGAGATAGGATAGCAATTTGCAAATATTTGAAAGGCTGTCAAATATTTGCAGGGGCTGGGTCTGTTCTCGATCATCCCAGAGTACAGGACACACGGCAATGAGCTCAAGTTACAGAAATCCAGTCAGGCTGGATCAGGAATACTTCTTAAGTACACCAACGGATCCCATGACCTCGGGAGGTGGTGAGCGCTTCGGTGTCGGAGGCATTCAAGAGGATCTTGGACAATTCCCTGGCAGATCTGCCCTGATTTGGATTCCTGCCTTGAGCAGGGAGTTGGACTCAATGGCCTTATAGGTCCCCTTCCAACTCAATTAGTCTATCATTCTATGGGACTAAAAGTTAAAAAAAAAAGGTTTTCATCAAGAACATGGTAGCATTCCCTACACCCTTCCTCTCCCCCATGACACCTTTCCAATATATTCAAATAAAACATGGTCACGTTTGATTTTCTTTTGCAAGCCCCCTCCCCATTTTTGCAAACATTGTTTCACAAACAAAAGAAATGGTGAATATGCAAGCAGGGTCGATGTTCTATCCTTATGCCTTGTCTGTCCCTGACTCCACATGGAGAAGGTCTGAAGAGGAGACATGCTGTTATATGCAGAGTTTCTTGACATTATCAAGGATCAGGGCCCTATTCAGGTAAGATCCAGAGCCCTATTCTGGGATTATTTTTTTTTAAATTACTCTGAAGCCGTGGGCAGGGACAAAGATCCCTTCCTGGTTGCTGTCTCCATTTCAAGAAGGATAGCCAAAGAGGACACTCATTCTTTGGTAGATCAAGCCTGTTCACCATCAGGTTCACACCGGAGCCCTATTCAGGCATTTTAAAACAATCAAATTGAAAGCCTGAGCAGGGAGACAGCCCCTGCCGGTTGCCATCCCCATGCAAAGAAGATCGTGCAGAAGAAGAAAAATCTGCAATGCCTAAAGCCTCTCCCCATAAATGGAAGTCTTGATTTCTCGGGATTTCACGTAGCAGAAGCGTCCCTCTTCGTGTGGGCCCTTCCTCCACGGAGGGAACAACACGCAGGGAGCGGGAAGTAGGAATCTCCCCTTGTAGGCACTTTCAAACTAACCTTCTGACAACAAATAGGGTTTTACTGAGAGCAAATGGGGAGACAGAGGGCTGTGTCTATCACCTCCAACTCACTGAAGGAAAGGAAGGTATTTACAGTATATGTAACTAACAAATAACTCAACAACATATATGCGAGGTACACCCATACAGACATCATGGGTGTATAGAATAGACACCAGACTCTCCTTCTATTGTAACAGATATTATAATAATTAATTATTCTATACAATAATAATCTGGGATGGTATTATACTGATGTGTCCTGTTTATAGATATCCTTCTTGAGAAATCTGATTCTGCCATATGAATTGTAACCCGTTCTTCTGCCATGGCCAATCCACCTTCTGCTTCACCCAATCCACCTTCGTTGGCAGCACATGCTTTCAATATGCCTTTTTTAAAAAAATGTAGACTGGATTGTAATCTGACCACTCCAGATCTCAAGGGTGAATTATGGAGACATGATATCATTTGCGATCCCCGTGGGCAGCCGTGGTGGCTTTGCTATGGAGGGTACAATTCAGGAGAAAGACGTTTCTGTTTGTGAGATGGAGTGTTTTTTCTGCTGGATGGCGTACACCCATTGGAGACTCTTTCAGTAGCTATAAGCCTGGCTGCTCTGTGTGTGTGTGTGTGTGTGTGTGTGTGTGTGTGTGCACATGCGCGCCTGCATGCGAACAGAGAGAGCAATCTTATCTTGCACATTCAAAACGTCCTCATTTCATAAATATGGTACATTAATATTCATTAAGCTTCATGCGTTATCATTTTGGAAGACGATTACTGGGAATTCGCTATTTTCTCTCCATCACATTTTCCAATTAGGAGTTTCTCTTTTGCAAATAATAAGCTCCCTCACAACTCCCCCCCTCCCCTTTCTTACTTGCCAGAGGCTTGGCAGTAATGTTTCCAGTGAGGATCCTTTTAAGAAACAAGTGGAAATTAAGGAACCGTTCCATTGGTAATGCCAGACTAAACCCTGCTGTTCTCAATGTGATTCAAAGAAAGATGACCAAGGGCTGCTGGAGACAGGAGGTGGTTGGGAGAGGTCCCTAAAACATCACTGACAGGGAAACTACCACAAGACTGTACTCAAACCATGTTATTCAGGGAAGCCCTGCTCACCTAGGATGAGTATGGACCCGATATGGTGACCAGTTAAAAATAAAGCTTTCCAAGTTTGGATTTTTTTCAAACACGATGAGTAAAGTACCACATGAGGTCCCTTAATATCATTGTTGCATCTCTTGTATTTATCCAGTTCACCCAGAAGGGGAAAAAGTAATATTTGTTATTATTTGTTTGTTTTTCCTTCTGGGTGGGTAGGACGGACGGACGGACAGACGGACGGACGGACGGACGGACGGACGGACGGACGGATGGACGGACGGACGGACAGACAGACAGACAGACAGATAGATAGATAGATAGATAGATAGATAGATAGATAGATAGATAGATAGATAGATAGATAGATAGCATGAGAAAGCACATAGCTTTCAAGAAACCAGACATGTATTCTATCCAATGTGGGAGGGCTTGTTCAGCTGCTTATGGGTTGATCAAATTTACCCATTCTTGCTTTAAATGTGCAGTACAGGGCACTTATTTTTCATCCACTGAAATCAGATGTTTTTTTTTTTAATCCCTACTTCCCATCTCAAGGCATTATTAAAAGGAGAGGGAAGGAAATGGAAACAGCATCAAAATTCACTCCCATTCTTTTTCTAACTACAGCAATTCCCTGACATTCCCATGAACACGGTGGGAACTCTAAAGCTGTTCGCGTTGTCAGTGACAAGCGCAGCATTTAACATTTAATGGTTGTATCTGGGCCAGCTTTGTTACATTTCATTGTTTTGTTGGATGTGCTTCTTAAATTTCCTTGGCCTAGTGCCATGCACTCAGCTGGAAGTCCTGCTCGAAATCCAGTTTGGGGCCGAAGCAATTCCACCCCTTCTCATCTCCGACGTTTGAAGCATTTCCATGGGCACACAACACACTGCCGGGCGGCCTGCTATCAAAGCTCTTTTCTTCCTTTGCCTGCATTGACTCTGTGGCTTCTCAATACACAGAATCTGACGTGTTTCTGGAGAGCTTCAGCCTCCGTTCCTTTCCTCTTTAATAAAACAGAAAGCTTTGCCCTGGAAGAACTGGATCCCACTGTGTGATGGAAGGACAAAATAAGCCATGGACCCTTTAGCACTTCACAGGGTCTTGAATTCAGATGCTGCCCTGCCTTGTTCAGAAGAAGACAGAAATAAAAATGCCCATCTCCTGAGCTTACCAATCTCTGCAATGGGTGTAATGTTTTTATTCTCCCCACTCCATCTTGCCTGCTGATTCAAACAATGCCAGTTGGCATAGTCTACGCAGTGGCTCTCAGCCTTGGGTCCTTATATGTTATTGGACTACAACTCCCAGAAACCTTCACTACTAGCTGGCCATGATTTCTGGGAGTTGTAGACCAAGAATGTCTAGGGACCCAAGGTTGGGAGCCACTACCCGTTCCTTGGACTTCCCATGATGTCTACAAAGTTGTGTTGCCTTGGGACATCTTAAGACATTTGAGTTCCTTTGGCTCCTATCATTTTAATGGTAGCTAGACCCAGAAACTATGTGCTTCTTAAGGGTTCACCAATAGAAGGGATGGCTAGTTCTTTCTACCCATGGACTTCAATCCTGGTTTGTTTCATCCTTGTGTAATAAAGGAGAAATCTCTAATAGTTTTCTCTGTGGCTTGAGCCACTGTAAGATGGCAGGCTCCCCCCCCCTTGTTTTGTCAGACTTGGAAATCCGACAAAGTGAGTGTGAAGTGTATAATACTGAAGAGGTGATACCTTTTTGCCTTATTCCAAGAGCTAGCAAATGTTGTAGCAATGTATGCGTTTTTTCTGATCAACCAAGTCTCTTCTTTTGTCCTTCTTGCGTTTTCCTTTAGTTGCTCAAGGAGGAAAAGATGAAAGTTTTGCACAGAAAAAGTGGGTTACAAACTGTGAAAGCCATGACTGTTTTGTTTCTTTTTTGAGATGTCTCAGTCTCATCTTGGAGCTGAGGTCTCTCAAAGGGGATGGGCATGGCCTGAGAAATCAGTTTCATCATGTGAAAACAGCCTAGCTCTCTTCAAATCTCAAGCCACGGTGACAGCCCTTGAAATCCCTAGCTATGTCGTTTGGAGTGGGGCAAAGGAACTGGTGTTTAAAAGATACGTCAAGACCGTTTACGTTGTTGGCCCTAGTGGGCGTGGAGGTGCCATTTTAAGGGGTACAAGTTCTTGGGCTATTTCAGTGGTTCTTAACCTTTGTTACTCGGATGCTTTTGAACTGCAACTCCCACAAACCCCAGTCAGGACAGCTGGTGGTGAAGGCTTCTGGGAGTTGCAGTCCAAAACTTTTGAGTAACCCAAGGTTAAGAACCAGTGGGCTATTTTATAGCACTGAGGAGGAAGCCACCCAAAACTCACACTCCTTTAGGGAGGAAGCCCAGTACTGAGAAATACGATCAATGGCCAGAAACTGCTAGATTTAAGTTCTGTGAGCAAATGTTTGAGAGAGGTTAGGTGCATAGAGAGATTGGCTTATGGGGTTTATGGATGAGTGACTGAGCCTCTGAATGTGTTCATCTATTGGAAGGAAGGTGTGGAAGTGGGCAGAACTAACCTTCAAAGAGAAAGGTGCACTTCCTGGAGATTGGTGGTGGCGGCACAATTATTCATTTAGGGACTGATTTCTTTCTGGCCATGGGGTGGTGTAAGGGGTCCAGTGGGCAGCCCCCACTGGAGAGCCTTGATGGGTACCACCACCAGCCCATGCGGTCCATGGCATTAGGGTAGTTCTCAACATCAAGGAAGTGGTACCATTTATGGTAGAGATCCTTATGTGACCAGAAGCATCTTGTGTCTTATTGCTATAAAACCAAAGCTGTATTTATGGGGAAGGGGGGGGGGCTTGTTTTCCCTCCAGGGATACAGAACCTCCTGGCCTAATCTGCAGAAACATTCATCTCTATTTATATCTGCATTTGTAAATCCATTTTCTCTCCGAAAAGACTTAGAAAATGGATTTCATTATTTTTTAAAAAGAACAAGAACCGTGTCAGAACATTTGGGAATTTCAAAAGCCGATGGATAACTACCCATACGTGAGTTGAAGAAGTGTAGATTGGGACCATTCACATTTCCGCTCTTATCGATCATGTTTCTCCCACTTAGTGGCATATAATATTGGCCTTATATCTCCCATTAAGGGTAGTTTAATTGTTTCCAAGTGGAACCGGTCTCACTTAGCCATTCATTTGGAAATCAATCCAGAGAGATCTGTTCATTTAGTTGTGATTTGTAACATTTACCAATTCACTGACCCCTTGGTGCCTGATCGTCCGATTGCTGTTGCTGTTACTTGTTCATCAGCTTGTTTAGAGTACCTCCAATTAATTATTTGTAATTGCCCACCCAGGCCTTCTTTCCCCCGCTACTACTTTCACTTCTTGCTTCTTTCCCGTTCATCGTAACAAGATGTTGGCTCTCTAGAGCATAGACACTGGTTTAAATTTTTTAAAACAGAAAAATATGTACTGGGTGCATAGAAGGAAAGGGGAGGAGAGATTAATTAATAAACAATTGAGTTCTGAAGTGCCAGCAGGGTTGTTGAGTCACAAGTTTGACATCAGGCGGATGTAGTCTCCATGGTGACCGGGTGGTGGGAAAGGAAGGGGTCTCTTTGGGACCAGAAGGAAGAAATGTAGGAGGCGGGAAGCAAAGAGATTTTAGCACAAATAAATATATTCTCTGTTATAATATATTAATGAGCCGGGCTTCAGGGAAAACATTCCATAACGGTGCTGTACATCAATACGAACAGCTGTAAAAAGCTGAACCCACCTCTTTCATCCTGTGGAAATGCAATGTGGTGGGTGTGGATTGTCTACTAGTACACATGTGTACTACATTCATTGCTGAATTCAGGCAAAATACTTTTGGGAGTAAAACGCCTGAAGTCTATAATCCAGGGAGTTAGCGTCTCCCAATGTAACTTCTGGAAACTCCAGTTAATTGCATCAGAGTTTCAGCTCCGTGTGGGGTTTGTATTTCTTAGCATTGACGTTTCTAAGACATATCGTCATCATCATGTGCCAGCCAACACAATTCTGAACTCACGGTGACCCTCTTCTGGGCTTTTCAGATAGAGAATACTCAAAAGGGGTTGACCCTACCCTTTTCTGGGGGTGTACTGGGACTGTACACCTTGCCTAAGGCTGCACAGGTTGGCTCTTCTCTCTGGAGGCCCAGTTGGGGAATCGGCCTCTGGCGCCACACCCAGAGATCTAAACCACTGAGCCATCTAGCCAGCTCTTCAGCTGCTGTCGGAAGATTTTAATCTTCATTAGTCTGAAGAGGAAGCTTTTCAGAGCACTGTAGAAGGTATTGTCATTGGCTTCAGATCCAGCTGTTGTTAAATTCATAATGAAACTTAAGGTCGCAACTTTAATTCAGCACCAGTGGCTGAAGAGGCATGAATGAAGTACTCGAAGCTCTCTGTCTGAATGAGCAAATATGTCAATTTCACTTCCTCCCACATTCACTGAAAAGGAACATCAAATTCTTCCCATCCAGCTGTATCGGAGTTTTGAATTTTTTTTTCTTAGAAAAGAATCAACCCAGTGAAATCCTCACTCATCGCTAAATGAAGTACTTTGGCAGTCTCAGCTTCCTATATGAAAGGCATAGTCAATCCTGGTTTGTGTTCCTGACTCACTTGTTAATAAACCACGAAGTTTCAAGGCCCTCTAAATTACAGCACCCTTGGGGAAAGCCCCAATCAGATTGCTATGGGTATAACCAATATTGATTAGGATCTAGACCTTAAGATAGATTTTTTTTAAAAAAAATTGCAACTACAAGGGTAAGTAGCTGTTTTGAGACCTTTGAACTATCACTGTAACTAATTACCTTTTTAAAAGTAATTTTATAAGCTTTGCTGCTGCCCCAGAAATGAATAAATACTCCATAACTCCCATGGGACTATAGGAGACTCATAGAATCACAAAATAATTTAACCAGAAGGGACTTATAAGGCCATCAAGTCCAACCCCTTGCTCAAGGTAGGAGTCCAAACCAAAGCAGATCCGACAGAGAAATGTCCAGTTTCCTCTTGAATGCCGCCAGCGTTGGAGCGCTCGCCCCTTCTGGAGGTCATGGGTTCTGTTGTCACGCTGCTCTAACAGTTAGGAAGTTTTCCCCCCTGATATCCAGCCCAAATCTGGTTTCCTGTGGCTTGAGCCCATTGTTATGTGCCCTGTACTCTGGAATGATGGAGAACTGGTTCTGCCCCTATGTAGGATTGACTTTCAAGTATTTGGAAAGTGCTATATTGTTTTCCTCTGTCTTCTTTTCCCAAGGCTGAACTTGCTCAGGTATAGCACCCCCAACACTGACCGGAAAGAGACACGGAAGTAAGAGTGACTCAAGCACTCTTTGTGCTTGATTGACTCAGACAATCTCTATGGATAGGCCCTTTCAACTCACGGCAGCCTTTAATTATGGAACTCCCTTATCTTTCCACCCATTCCTAGTTTGGGGAATACTACTTTAAGTCATATTTCCCAGTAGTCTTTAATCTCTCAAGGCCACCCTAATAGTTGTGGGCAGCGTTTCTTACCCTGATTCTGTGCCTGAAAAACATCCATACAAGAAGGAGTTGCCTATAAAATAATATTTTATTTTTAAAACACTGTATATCCCACGGGGATGGGGATGAGGGGGGAAGAGAAGCTGCTTTAGTTATCTTTCTGCCATCTTTCAACATTCATCTTCCTGTAACCGAGGGCTTTAATATTGAAATGTTCATAAACACCAGGTTTATTGAAATTAGAGTTTGGGGGAAACAACTCAGAATAGGAAAAAAAAATATTACCCAAGCATTTAAAAAGATGCTAATTAATGAATTTCTGAAGCCCACGGAGGCTGTCTGACTGTGCAAGGATTGTGCTGCCAGATAGATATTGTAGCTGGCGGGCGACGGGAAAGGAAGGGAAAGGGAGAAAAAAAGGATGAAGAGGTGGGTATAAAGAGAGGGGGGCAAAGCTGCTTGAGGGGCCACCAGAATATCAAAGTTCAGTGCTACACTGTTGTCTTGCACACACTCTCTCTACCTACAAACTCTGTTGATTCGAAATTTGCCAGCCCCAGAAGACAATAAACTATGCCGCATCTCCCAGTCTGGAAATATATTTTCCTGCATCTGTGAAATTGTTCAACGCCCATAATTTTATTTTTCAACCTGAAGATATTCTCTTCCTGGCAACTGTTGGCTCGTGGACTTTTTTGGGTGGTGGGGTCTTGCAAAAACACCCTTATTTCCTTTCCAACAGGTGTTACTGTGAGTGCTAAGAGAAAGGTCCCTTAGGATTTGTGAGTCTGTCCAGGTTGTTTCTCAGCAGATGGTTTAAGTCTGTACATCAAAGATCCTCCGTTTCTGTCTGCGCTTGTGATTTTCAGTGTCTTGACCTACCATGCCCTCTTCATCAGGGAGATCTCTTATCTTCCTGTAAAGATACAATTCACACAATCATTTGTTCCATTTGTTTGTTTTATTTTAAAAACTTTAACCCGCTTTTCTCCCTTTGAAAGGACCCCAGGTCCTACTACAGTCAAAAGACAGTATTTAAGCTAACAACAGCAAACAGACAATTCTAAAAGCATCAAATGAATACAATACTAAAAAAAATAAGCAACATTCAATGCAGTAAAGTACAACCATCCCCACCGAGGCAGCCAGTAATTCAGGGAAAGCTTTCCTGGAGAGAAAGGTCTTTGCCTGCTTGTGGAAGGACAGCGAAGATGGGGCCAGGCTGGCCTCCAGTGGGAGGGAGTTCCAGAGGCTGGGAGCAGCCAGAGAGAAGCTTTTTTTTCCATGTTCCTTCCAGAAGCACCTATGAAGGTGGTGGGATCAAGAGGAAGGCCTCTCCTGATGATCTTAACACTCAAGCAGGTTCATTTCCCACCAATTTATTGCCACCAGAAGCTGCCAAAATTTGACGATCATGGTGCACTTTCTGGGGGATTCATGCACAGAAAATATGCCCTTCTGGACAGGATTTCCTTACAGTTCTGAGCAGCCTGGAGCAAACTGAGTGGGAAACACCTGATAAATTCGATGTGATTTTTCTGGGATGGAAAGAACTTTGCAAACAAGGAATATTTCCCTCTCAGCTTCTCATCAAAGAGGCTTGCAATATGCACATCCCTCATATACATTTCTGAAGCATTTCCATAAGCATTGTGGTATCCTTTTGAGCCATGAATTGCATTGCAAAACCACAGGGGCCCAGTAGGTCTCTTGTTCCTCCTTCCCCCCGGAAAAAAAAAGGGGGATTTCACTAACTTTGATTTTGATTTGCAGCCTGTGCCTTTTTCTAGCTATACTTTAGCAGTCGAACCTGTATTGAAATCACTGTTTAACATCCCCCACGTCTTTCTTTTCTTGGTTGAACATGCCAACTCCTGTAAGGCTTTTTCATTAAACAACCAACAGGTCAGGTAGCTGAAACCCCCTATGGCACAGTATCACGTTATCAGATGCTAGAAATAATTTTCTCTCCATAATGCATGCATCTGTGTACATAAGGCATAAATAATCTACTTTGTTACTCCACGGAGGACTTCATTTGATATTGCCTTGGGCAAAGAGTGGGAGAGAAAGATTAATACAGGAGACTGTCATTGCAAGATTCAAAAATGCCTCTAAAACTTCAGCATAGCTTTTTCTTTTCTTTTCCTTCTTTGTTCTTTTCTTTTTCAAAAGGAGTGGGGATAATGGCGTGAAAATAGAAATGTCCAGGGCCTACTGTGCGGAAATGTTTTCTGGGGCTGCCCAAACATTTCTCAAAAGAGCCTTCTTGTTCCTCGGTTACTTTTTCTGTCGTCATCGTTAAAGTTGAATCTTGCAAACTACAAATGAACGTGAAAAGTAACTTGCTTTATCACTCATTCTCCGTTGCTTTCAGTTCTTGATTTTAGGCCGGTGGATTGGACCGGAATGATAATAATTATTTATTTATTCATTTATTCATCTTCAACAAATTTGTCATAAATAAAGAAGACAGTAATTCTGATTTATCCGTCCAGGACAGGAGTGTTCTTAATGAATACTGAGGGAGAAATACAACAACAATTGTGAGCCATCAAGTCCATTCTGACTTACAGTGACCCCTTCCAGGGTCTTCCAGGCAGAGACTACTCAGAAATAGTTCACCCTTCCCTTCTTCCGGGGTCCCCCTGGGACTGTACAGCTTGCCCAAAGCCACACAGCTTGGCTCTACTCATAGGAGGCCCAGTGGAGAATCGAACTCCCCACCTCTGGCTCTACAGCCAGATACCGAACTCACAAGAGCTATTCAGGCAGCTAAGTTTAGTTTAATGAGTCGCAAATGACTCTCAAATAATATCGAAGAAAGCATTCTTAGGTGGCTGTTGTTAGATTAAATGAGCTACGTAAGAGTGTGGCTGCCTTTTCTAATGAGGTGAGGTATGAACAGTGGGTCTCAAGAGGAGCAGAAGAAGAAAGACCCTCTGTAGCAGACTTCTTTTGTGCAACGACAAGTTGGATGAAAGGTTCCCTTTGGACAAACTTTGCATTAACTTGGCTCCGTGATTTTCAAAGATGCTCGGCCTAACAGTGTTGAGAGCAGGATCTATGCACAGTCAAGTGCAATAACCATGAATCACGCCTTACATTTACCGCTAGAGAGGTACTAAAGAGCTATATTTAACTACACACAGTGATGAAAAGCTCACGGCAGCCCGAAACATCTTGCAGTCTCATGTCAATTGAGAGAGATCATCTTTACTTTACTACAAGAAGGAAGGGATAGGCAAGATCTGTCCATTGTGGCTTCTCTCGGTTTCTCATGTTTCTCCCTCATTGTTCAATTAAGACCATCCTGACCTTTGAGACTGAAGAGTTTGCATGGAAATATCTGTGCCTCCCCACCCCCCGAGTAGTTGTTTCAAAAGATAGACTTTTGCGTTGATTTTCCCTTCATATAATAATGTCTTTTTAAATGCACACGGTGTCGTCTCCCCCACACACCCATGTTTCAACACTATGTGCATTTTTGTATATATTTGTGGGCTGGAAAATTCTATAGCAATATTTTTGAGAAGTGTGGATTGGTAGGGCTTCTCAAACGGTGACTTAATGCTATCAACCATCTTTTTCGAATCTCTGCTGGTGGACAGGATGGGTGCTTGCCATGCGTGGTGATGACCCACTAGGACCACGGGTGGGATCATCACTCTTGGTATTAAACATGAATGGTCATACAGTTCCTAGAAACTGAAATCATAGTCTTTATAACCACAGTCCATAATGTACCTGTTGATGTTTGAATTTATTCTTGGCAATGATTGCCTTTCTTTCTTAACCCTCTTCAGTGTAGACTCTGGTTCCGACTAGAGATGGGCATGAACCTCAAAAATGGTGATCAGTGATGGTTCGAGGTGAGCCCCAAACCACAGACCACTATGAACCAACTGGAACTGTTTTGTGGCTCAGGTTTTTGTTGTTGTTGTTGTTGTTTTTTTTTTTTGGTTTGGGGTCTACCTGCTCCTATCATGCCACTGCACCTCCACCATGGCTTTTTCTGGTTTGTGGGTCAGTTTGTGCCCAGTTTGTGCCCAGGTCTGATGGCAGATTTTCTTCCATCCCTGATTCTCCTTCATGCCTCCCCTGTCCCCCAGGTTTGTGCCTTGTCTTGACTTCTCAATGGCTGATCTGGCCTTGCCGGTGATTAAGGGGACCTGCCATGACTGCGGTCCAGAAGAAGGAAGTAACTATTGCCTATTTAAATAAATTAAGCTCTACAGGGCACAAAACAGATCACATAGGCTGTTGCAACAAATAGACAACTGATCACCCTTTAAAGAACAACAAAGAACCCGTTAGAACTGTAGAATAGCTCAATCATTTAGGCATCTGTTCTGCAGAGCCAGAGGTTGGGAATTTGATCCCTCACCGAGCCTCCTTGGACAGGGGCTGGACTGGATGATCCAGAGCGTCCCTTCCAGCTCTGCAGTTCTAAGATGCTGATTAGGAAAGCGATGATGATCTAGCAAGGAATCCCTCCTGCTTATTGTGTTATCCATGGACACAGAAGATGTGTGATTGAAGCAATGGGTCTGGGCTCATTCTGTCTCTTCTGGTCACATCAACAGCAAAGTGCTTTGTTGTTGTTGTTGTTTAGTCATTAAGTCGTGTCCGGATCTTCGTGACCCCATGGACCAGAGCACGCCAGGCCCTCCTGTCTTCCACTGCCTCCCGGAGCTGGGTCAAATTGGCCGCTTCGATGACACTGTCCAACCATCTCGTCCTCTGCCGTCCCCTTCTCCTCTTGCCTCCACACTTCCCCAACATCAGGGTCTTTTCCAGGGAGTCTTCTCTTCTCTTGAGATGGCCAAAGTATTGGAGCCTCAGCTTCAGGATCTGACCTTCCAGTGAGCACTCAGGGTTGATTTCCTTCAGAATGGATAGGTTTGTTCTCCTGCAAAGTGCTAACAAAGTCTTAAATCCTTCGGCCTCTATCAGCTTGGCTCAGGCCTTGTGCTTTATGTATCACAAATGATTCCTCAGCAAACCCGACCCTAATGGGAAGGAGGAGGGGATGATTTCTAGAGAGCATTAGAATCAAGCCTGATGGTGGAAAGCATAGCAGTGCCAAAAATGATCACAGGCCTGCTGGGGATTTCCTCGAACGCAGCTACAGTTGCCTGACAGCTTGCACTCTGTGCCAAGGCATCTATCGCGTGGCTGGTTGAGCAGCTGGTGGTGGAGCTGGAGATGTTCTGCAAAGGCAGGGATAACTTTAAATTCAATTTTAGATCCTTTTGCCATCTCAGTCCACCGGTGCGTTGCTCAATGGCCAGGCCATCTGCTTGGACTGAAAATTTGGTATGGAGAGCAATTGTTCCGCGCATGCCAGTGTCAACGGGTTTTAATGCCCTGATTCCATCACTTGTGAAATCAGCAGGAAGTGAAGCAAACTTTAATTACAGCTATAATGCCTGTGGAACAGGCAACCAAATTGTTGTGGTTGTCGGTTTCCCTTGCGACAAAAAGATCCCATGCACTGTGTGTGTGTGGAACAAGGGTGCACGCGGGCTACCTATTTAATATGAGGATGCAAGAAAGCTACAGAAATGGATTATTGACTTTTTGTTCATTATCCTCATCCTCATTATCATCATCTTTATACTCTCACGCTTAAGTCATCAGACGAAAATGCATGAGGATTAGGGGCCCAAAGACTGGGATAGATTTTGCCATTAACATTGCATACGACGGGGATCACTTCAGCAATAAAACGTCCGAAGAAGTTTGTGGGTCTGTCTCTTTTCCGAGAAAAACTGGAAACGATGACATCTTAGGTCTACTTCAACCACCAGTTACCTAAAGCCGAGAAGGTGACCTCATGCCCGCTGGATGTTTCTGGACAAGGTTATAGCTCCAGTTACCCTGTGAACATGAGTAAGAGTCAAGAAATATGGGAGTTGTGCTCTTAAACATCTAGAGATCATCTGTACAACTATACGTCTATGGGCCATATCATGTACAAAGTCCTTTTGGCAGGGCTGAGGGGGTGGAGCAACTGGGCCTTTTTCTCTAAGGAACCAAATTTTAAAGGATGTCACAATCTGGAGGTGTATATAGAGGAGGGGAGAGTGCTAGGATGATAAACAGCAATGCCTTTCCAGCTGTATTCACTCCTCCCTTTTCTTGCTTGCTTGTTTGTTTAATTTATTTATTTATTTATTAACATTTATAAACTGCCTCATTAGTGCAATGCACAATTCTGGCCGGTTTATAATAATATAAACATAACAATCAATCGAATTAAAATAAAAACACCCGGAGAATACCAATAGACTCTAGGAGGCATAAATTGTACCATACGTGGAGAATGCGAGGTGAATTGAAGAATCAGGCAGGGTTATCAAGAAAGGTCTCTCTGAAAAGAGGTGTTTCCAGGTGCCTTTGAAACATCAGGAGGGAGGGAATCAGGTGCAGCTCCACCGAGAGTTAGATACAGAGGGCCACTGTGAAAAAGGCCCTGCTTCGGGTAGATGATTTCCTGGCCTCCTTCAAAGCGGCCACCTGGAGGAGCGTTGGCTGGGAAGACCTAATGGTGTGGGTAGTTGATATCAAAAACGACACTTCAACAAGGAGCATGGCCGCAAACCATGGAAGGCTCCGTAGGTGATAATCAGAAACATGCATCTGACAGGCAGATCCTTGCTATTGCTTTTTTGGAAAAGGCACCACGTCCCTTTTTTCCTGAGGAGGCCCAAAACCTCTGGTCTCTGGGCAGAAGACAGCCCTGTTTACCTTGGAAAAAAATGTCTAGTTTGGGCTGTGCCTTTGGGACACAGAGAGAGAGAGAGAGAGAGAGATACACACACACTGCAAGATGAGTTTCTTTTTCTTTCAGGGTGAGTTAGGAAAAGAAATACCTCAGCCACTTTCTCAGGGGGAGGTTGGGGGTAGAGAAATAGGTACCACCTCGGTGGGAAGGCAATGGCGTTCCGTGTCTAGTCGCACTGGCCACGTGACCACGGAGGATTGTCTTTGGACAAATGCTAGCTCTATGGGTTGGAAACGGAGATGAGCACCGCCGCCTAGAGTTGTACACGACTGGACTAAATGTCAAGGGGAACATTTACCTTTTTACCTAGTTCCAGATAGCAGAGCAACTATCCATCCATCCAAGGAACTGCAGGTTAAATAACAAGATAAGCTTTTGATTCAGCCATGGCTATATCACACTTGTTCAGTTTCACAGTTTTCTTCTTGGCCCAATCCCTCCTGATATATCATGGTACCTCCGGTCCTTTCTGAGTCCACCTCCTTTGGTTCAGGAAAGACAAAGGTCTCTTGCTTCTGTCTGGACACCATGACCTTGATTATGGACTTCTTCTTGACCTTTTGCAGTAGCCCTTCTGCTCCTAGCAACTTTGTGAGGGACTGGCAGAGGGAATGCGTCCATTGGATGGCTCCTCTCCTTTTCTGCATTTACCAAAGCAAGCCAAAAGTGCTCACCAGAACCAGCAAATCCTGTGGTACACTTTCAACTCAGATAAGATGCTGTTCGTTTAGATGAACTCGTGTCTCAGAATGCTATTTCTAGTCAGGTGAGCGTGCTGTGGATTCTGTTCCTCCCTGATGCTTGCCTGATCTGCTTAAAGGATCAAGGTGAACGTAAGTGCAACAGAGGGCTTCAGAAGGTCTACTCTGAACAGCTACCTGGAGATTAGTTTAATTAAATGCTGCTCAGAAAAACACATTACTCTGGGTGGTGGGAAAGTAAAATCAAGGAGCTGTAGCTTCGCAGAACACCTCAGAATTCTCCCTGAAGTCTTTCTTCATCTAGTGAAGCATTAAGGAGATCATTCTGCCCCATTTTTGCACCCTATTAAATTAGCTCCCAATTAATCTTGTCTCATAACATATGTTCTGAGAGACTGTCATTATGTGAAGTCTCGCCTTGTAATATTTGTGGACACCTGAGAATAAAGAGGACTGGAGCATGGGCTGATCCACCACAGGATGCTTTGGACTAGCAGTGTCCGTATTTGTGCTTTTCAGCAACCTTTCCCAGAATTCTCTTGCTCCCTGGGTAATTATGGGAGCTGTAGCCCAGAATCGCAAAGATGCACACCTCTATTCCGGGCTATTCTTTATGTTGTGTGGATGTGACCAGCTGTCCTCCCAAATGCAGACATGTGACTTGTTCCTTGTATCCTTGGGAGAAACTGAGGGGGAAAATGTATTTGGAAATGTGGCCTTGTGGGAACTTAAAATGGGAGCTCCCGGCCATAATTGCTCCTCACTGATTTATATGCTGCTGCGGTCAACCGTTGCTTCGAAGGATCCCTTCTGAGGACTTTGCTTAGGTCTCCTTCAAAACTGCAGGCCATTCATGATAGTGCTGGAAAGAAGATTCAGAGTAATAATTCTTATTCTAACTCACCAGGCCTTGCTCTCAGTTTTCTCACCAACACTCCCAAAAATTTCACACGTACTTTTGTGCAAATTCTGCTCAGCTCCATGCCTTTTTCTGGAGAATTGCAGAGAGGAATCTCCCTGCAGGGAGGAAAAATAAGTTGTTTTTTTAAAATTCCACTTGATTTCTCACTGAGATGGAAAGGCTCTGTGATTCACAACCCTAATTCCAGAATGCTGATTGCCTTATCACTTGGGAAAAAAATTAGATGGTTTTGTAGGGTCAGATCTTACATTGTAACAATTCTGAAGCCTCAAGATAAGTTTTGGGGCAGTGCAGAGAGGAAGAAAAAATATTTTAACAGACTTTTTAAAAATGTTGCACTCTTCCTAGATAGAACTTGCCAGCAGGTTTTCAGAGATGAAGGGACAAATGTCAAGCTAAGACAAGACAAACTTCTATTGCCATTAAAAGAATAAAACATAACCAAACTGGTTCTTTAAGTGCCCCACGCACACATAGCCCAGGACGTAGGAAAGCAGAAGACCAAACCTTTCAAAGATATTTTATTGAAAGCGAGGCTTCACTTTCTCACAATTGAGCTGATGAAATCTGCAATTCTTTCCAGAATGTCAGACACCTCCGCAGATACAGTGGACCCTTGACTTACAGACGGCTTGACTTACAAACTTTTTGAGTTACAGACTTCTCTGGCCGCAAAATTTAGGTTTCACTTGCAGACTGAGATTTGACTTACAGACCAGAAAAAAACCAAAATGGAACAAAAACGGCCTGTTACAGGATTAATCGGTTTTCAATGCACTGTAGGTCAATGGAGACTTGACTTACAGACTTTTTGACTTGAGAACCACCTTCCAATACGGATTAAGTTCTCAAGTCAAGACCCCACTGTAACATCAAACAGACTTTGTCCACATCAGATTTTCCCTCCAATTTTAACAGGATCGGTGCTACAAATTTGGAATTATCACTCTGGTGAAGTGGACGGTGCCAAAACATGTGGGCAAGAGTTTCCAAGGCACCCTGCTCGCATGAGCAATGTCTTTCGAGGTATGGGATTCCTTTAAACCTACCATATAGTAAGGCTGTAGGGATGACATTGCATCTGGCTAGGGAGAATGCCCTGCGTGTTTCTGGACACTTGAGCAGAGAAAGGAAGGCAGCTGGTTTTCAAATCTTAAAGGGAATGTGGGAAAACAGTGGTGAGCACATCTTATTGACTGCATTCCATAGTTCCTGGAATTCAATGTTCAAGAAGCTAAGACCAGCTCCTTCCTAATGCAATGAAAACCATTGATATAGCAGACAAAGCTTAGGGCCCTCTTTCTGAATGTAAATATATTAGTCAAATGTGGCCTAATTTATGCCAATTGCCTCATTCTCCTGAGCTTCCTAATCCTCCCTGAAGTCATTCCAAGGTTTGAAATGAAAGGCATACTCCGCACAATATATTATCTATAAAACAGATAATAATCCATGTTAATTGCTTTTGATGGAAGCGAGCAGGATGGCCAGATAGCACCGTTGTTCATTCTTAATCGTTAATCAGATTGGATGCAGATCTGCTCCAGAGTGGAGGGAGAAGATGCCTGTATTTGCATGCCCAAAAAGAGACAGGCAAGAATACCATCTCTCAGATCCATCTGTGACTGTTTTGGAAAGTGTATAGGAAGAGGGACCAAGGCTAGTGTAACATTTAAAAGGAAAGCAGATGACTCTTTGTTAAGATTTGGAAGCTGATCATAATGGAGGTTGTATCTTACCCACTTCTACATCTTTGAAGCAAAACTGACCAAAATTTGGGCAGTTCCTCCTTAGGCACGATCAGTGATGGAATGATTCACTTTGAAGTAGAGGAGGTCATCAACGCCACGTGCCTGGCCACATCGCAAGGAGAGTCCTAGAGGCAATTGAGTCGGTCTACCAATTGTAAGCCGCTCAGAGTAGATGCATTTGATTCTAGATGGGTGGGGTAAAAGCTGAATGAATGAATAAATAAAAATACCATCCAACCAGTTGGTAGAGTAGGTCTTTCTGAACATTACAGGATTCCTGTGAAAACCCAAGTGTTCTCTCAAGAATCACTGGGAAGAGAGACCTGGGAGCAACCAAGGTTAATCTGTATTGAGGCGGTTAGGACTTGCAGACCTCTGTATCCCGCTGATAGAAGGGATCATTATGAACACTGGGTTGTTGGGTTTTTTTTTTTTAACAGTCACCGAGTGGAATCCTGTTGCTTTAAAAGGAGACAGATCACTATGGATCACCTGGTGCCTTTTCAGAGAGTCTGTTTTTCACAAGAGCGTGATATTGTCTGCTTCGAAGAGGCCTTGGAGGTTGACAAAAAGACTGTGCAAATTTAATGAGCGATAAAAAGGCAGGGGAGGAGAAGGAGGGCGGATTTGCAGAGGTCCTGGGGAAAACCAAAAAAACACACTGATGAATAATGGCAAAACACTTTATTTGACTTCAAACATGTAAAGGACAGTAATTGTTTTAAATAGAAAGCTGTTGAATTATAATTGGGAGTAATTTGAAACTCACCACAAAATTGAATAAAACATAAGATATTTTAAATGGTGTTATCTTTACAATTATCTTTCGGGATAATTGGAGTGAAGCCCATGAACTGCGGTGTGCCAGAGAGTCACCCGGGCCCATTGTTTTCTATAGTTGTTACTGTCAAGCCTTTAATGGGAAACTATTTATAAGTGCTGGAGTGGATTCATTCTTCTTTGATGCCAGAGTTCAAGCCAGTCCCACTGAGGACCAGCGAAGAGCTGTGGAGGGGCTTGTTTTATTTCCAAAGCCTCTGCTTTGGAAATCAGTCAAGAAAAATGCCTTACCTATCATTCTGAAAGCCATCTTTACATGGTTACAGCTTGCTCTTCCCATCAATGAAGCAAAGTGAATAGTTTAGCCACCTCCCTTTACTACTCCAAATGATGCCATGGGAGAGACAGACACAGAGAGAGGGGTTGTGGGGTTGTGGCTGAGACAGAATTCGAACCCATGTCCCTGTTGCCAAATCCAGGCCACTAACCACTAAACCACACTATGAGCTTGTTTTTTTTGTCCTACCTGCTCTTGTTGTTTTTTTTGTCCTACCTGCTCTCAAAAGGTTTCCCTTGCCTTTACTTAAGTGACCAAACACATTCTTTACATGTAGAAAATGAATTTTTTTCCAATACTTGACGTCTATAGTCCAGAGGCTGAGTTAGAATCTGATGAGAGAAACCACTGCTGGAGACTCTGTCGAATAATATAATGATCAAATAATGGATTTGGAAGGGGCCTATGAAGCCAAACTCCTGTTAAACCCAAATCAAAGCAGATCTCACAGGAACTGCAAAATGGATCAAGGGATCCATTCCTATCCATCAAGGGATATGAACCTCAGAACAACATTTTCACCTCCAGAGTGAACTTTAGGTTATGAGGTGAAATAACAACCTTTTGCCAAACAACATTAAAAAAGAAGAAAGGAAAGGAAACAAATCAAGAAGAATCTGAGTATCAAGAATCTATTTTTCGAAATAGAGAGAAAAGTTTGACAGATCCACGTCAAGAAATGCAAGTCGAGGGAGGTCAAAGGCAGGCAGAGTTCACTCAAGTTGTTGCGACGTCATCTGGGCTACTTAAGGGACTTTCTCCCTTCGGTTCTGAAAGGACAGCAGGCTAGGAGAGCACGCAATTGTGACATGTCAAGGATCTGGACTGGCAATGTGAAAATAGCTGCATACGTTGACTTGATGCTTGAGATATCCCACGGAGAATACCCAAAGGAAAGGTCAAGAGAGAAGGCAAAGGACACCGTCAGAGAGATTAGCATCAATCTCCTCTCCCCAGCTTGCCTCTGTTGTTGTTCGTAGCAGGGATTTATTTGTTGATCTTTAGGGCGTGGGAGAAGGAAGGCCATACTGTGCTGAGTGGTGGTCCACCGTCCTCCTCAACAGCTTCTCCTGCCTTGACTTGAGCGGCCAAACACATGCTTTTTGTGTAGAAAATGCCATTGTTCTCTTTTTGTGTCCATTTGGCCCTTGAGGTCATGTTGTGAATGAAAGGGAGGCAAAGATATTTGGAGCATAATACATATATTCTGAGGTTGGAGGCTGAAGCTTTTGACTTTGGAGGCGTGAGTTCTAAGCCATCATTTTGTTTGGCATCCAAATCGGTCCTGCAAAATCTTCAGGCACTATGTTTTTCTCATCCCGACCCCTCTTTCCCTTTTTTTACCGAATGATCAGCTGTAACAACCTGAATGATTGTTGATGCCACAACTTCATGCTTTGACTTTGTTCTGGCTGGTTCTTTCCAATCCAGATTCGATTCCTCAATTCTGTAAAGTTGTGTCTATATCCTTTTCCCTCTTATCTGTCGTATTCCTGCTCCTTTGTTCCTTGAAAATCCTTCTTTCCGTCCCCTCTCCTGGTCTCTTCTACAAGGAAGCTGTGAGCCTCGCACGGGCCTGGAGCAGCTTTGCCACGCAGGAAATGTTGGTGGTTTTTATTTTGTGGTTGTTGTTTTCCAAACAGGGATTCAGGGTTTATTGCTTTTATAGCCTTTTACATTACCAGCAAAACTTTCAGGTTGAAATCTGACACCTGAGGAAACCTGTTGTTATCCATGCAGGTTCTTGCCCATTACATTTTTAGACAGCAGACTAAACTGCTTTAACATCAACCTTATCTCCTTTGCTTTCTGTAACATCGTGCCCGATTATGGATTTCACAATTTGAACTCGAAAGCTTGTACCGAGATTGCGGTTCCTTTGTTGTTGCTTTTTTAATGTGCCGTCAAGTTATATTTAACTTACAGCAGGCCTCGCAGAATTTTCAAGGTATGGGAGATATTTAAGGAATTGCTTTGCCATTGCCACACACACACACAGACACAGACACAGACACAGACACAGACACAGACACAGACACAGACACAGACACAGACACACACACACACACACACACACACACACACACACACACACACACACACACACATGTACGTTTTTCCATGCCACGCTGGGGATTGGAATGCAGATATCCTAAATCCTAGTTTATCACTCTACCTACCACACCACACTGGCTCCAATAAAGTTAACACTATAACATAGGCTTTGCTGCCTCAAAGCTTGGCTTTGGATGCAAACAGCACCAGGTCCTTGGGATTCCTGTGACTAGAACTTGATAGTTCCCTGAAACCCTAGAGAACCATGGCCAATAAAGCATGTAGACTATCAAGGCAATGTGAGAGAAACTTAAATATTGTATATACAAACTGGAGTGAGTTTGGAATGGACAGAAGCCACTTGAAGCCTTCCTTCCTTCCATCCATCCCTGCATCCCTGCATCCCTCCCTCCCTCCATCCATCCATCCATCCATCTCTCTCTTTCTCCCTCCCTCCCTCCCTCCCTCTCTTTCTCCATCCATCCATCCATCCATCTCTCTCTTTCTCCATCCATCCATCCATCCCTCCCTCCCCCCCTCCATCTCTTTCTTTCTCCATCCCTCCCTCCCTCCCTCCCTCCCTCCCTTCATTCATCTTTTAACTAGCTAAAATATTTTTACCCTGTCTTTCTCCTTAAAAGGACCCAAGGTGGCTTACATCATTAAAAGACAATATTAAAGATAACAGCAGTGAGTATACACATATTAAAATCAATCAAATAAATACCATACTTTTTTAAAAAAAATAAGCAACATACATTCAAAGCATTAAGGCACAGCAATCCATTTAAAAACCCCACTCAGGCAGCCAGTCACTCAGGGAAAACTTGCCGGAAGAGAAATGTATTTATTTATTTTTTAAAAATTTATATATCCTGCCTTTTTTCTTAAAAGGCCCCAAAGAGTCTTAAATTGTTAAAAGGAAAATGTGTAAAAGCTAAAAACAGCAACTGTACAAATATCTAAAAAGAATTAAATAAGCATTATAATAAAAATGGTAAATTAAATCAATCCTAAAAACACATTTAAAAGCAGCAGAGCAAAACAATCCAATTGAAAGACCCCACTCAGCCAGTCACTCAGGGGAAGCTTGCCTGAAGAAAAAGGTCTCTACATGCTTGCAGAAGGAGAGCAAAGACGGGGCCAGGCTGGTCTCTAGTGGGAGGGCGTTCCAAAGTTTGGGAGCAGCAACAGAGAAGTCCCTGTCCTGTGTTCCCACTAAACACACCTGTGAAGATGACGGGATGGAGAAAAAAAAGCCTCCCCTGGTTATCTAAACACTTGAGCAGGCTCGTAAAGGGAGGTGTGGTCCTTAAGATAACTTGGATTCAAGCCATTTCGGGCTTTCTAGGTCAGCAGCCAGTGAAGCTGCTGTAACAGGCAGGATATGTGATCCTTGCGACCGGCCGCAGTCAGCAATCTGGCTGCTGCACTTTGGACCCACTGAGGTTTCCTGAGACTGTCCAGAGGGAGTCCCACGTAGAGTGCTTTGCCGAAATCCAGCTGGATGTAACTAAGGCATAACTATCCTTATGCCAACATTGCCCCCATGGGCTGGCTCATCTTGGATCTGCTGATGCAAGAGCTGGGCTGAAGTTGATTAATCAGCAGAAAGCGGGGAAGGAGGAGAAGGGGAGAAGCAGAGAACAGCGGAGTTGCATCATATCCAAACCCTTCTCATCCCAGATTCACAACCATTATGCTAGCTCAAATTTAGGAGAGCTTCAGGGTAGGTAAAGGTAAAGGTTCCCCTTGACATTTAGTCCAGTCGTGTCCGACTCTAGGGCATGGTGCTCATCCCCGTTTCCAAGCCATAGAGCCAGCATTTTGTCCAAAGACAGTTTCCGTGGTCATGTGGCCAGCGCGACTAGACAGGGTAGACTTAAATAATTTCCAACAGCCTTGTCTTGGAAAGGCTTGGGTCTGACACTAAACTTCTGCTGGATTATTGCCACCAATCCTGGTTCTCAACCATCTGGATACCTCAGTGATTTAGGTCTCTGGCTGAGGAGCTGGAGTTCAATTCCCCACTGTGCCTCCTTGAGAGGGGCTGGACTGGATGATCCATCGGGTCCCTTCCAGCTCTGCAGTTCAAAGATTGTTATTATTATCTTGACTAGTTAGGATTCCACCCTACTCTAGAAGAACCCTCTGTGCAACTAGGAAACCGCTTTCAATGAATTCCTCATCTCCCCAAACAATACAGCAGCCATCGTTTCTTATTAAAAAATCATATCCGTCATTCTCCCTCCATACACACACACACACAAAAAGAAGCCATTGGAGTAGAGGGGGAAAAAAATCTTTGAAATATAGAAGACATTGCCTTTCTGTCTGAGATAGCCTGCCATTTAATATTAAAATCCCTCTTCAAGAAAAGGACTTCAATCCTACAGAAGTGATAAATCAATTATGAAACCGAAACCTCGATTACAGCACTGTCTGCTTAATTATTTGACAAGTTAATTAATCTCCTCAGCAATTGCTATTGCACTGTCGTTGCCCTGGTAAAACAGTGGAATAGAGAAATGCCAGCACCAGAAGATCTTGGTTGCACAGAATTTAATAAGACACCTGAAAAACACCTGATAAAAGTCTCTTAAGTGAGGTCAGTGTTCCTTCGTAAGAAGAGTGGGACCCATTCCTGCTTCCTGCCTGGAGGTGTTTCTGTTGCTAATTATTTTGCTACCACTAATTATGGCATACCTTAATTGGTACAGACTTCCACTCCCAAAGTATCAACACATAATTTTCCAAGAAGGCAGTCCCCTCCCCCTCCCCCACGCCCAAAGATTGTTGAAATCCACGATCAAATTTGTCTTTTAGGGTAGTCGCCTCGTTACAGGTAAGAACAATGGTGGTGTCGCACATCTCATTCCTCACAGACAACACCATCAGTGCTGTCACTGTAATTAATGCTGAGAGTTTTCGTGAGAGAGATGGACACACATTATTATCCCATCAATCTTGCTTTTCATGGCATCCTTCTCTGTGGATTTCTTTTCTCTCGAGAGGCCATTGTTTCGCTCAAGCAATCAGGTCATCTTGCTGAGTTCTGGTGTGTAGCCTCTGGATAACAAGGGGCTATCTGAAGCCAGATGTCAGTTGAATATCAGGACAAAAAAACCCACTTCCTAACTGTTAGAGCAGTACGACAATGGAGGTGGTGAGTGCTCCAACGCTGGAGGCCTTCAAGAGAAATTTAGACAATCAGACCTGCTTTGATTTGGATTTCTGCCTTGAGCAGGACGTCGGCCTTGTTGGCCCACACTCCATGGTTCGTGGTCTCACTGCCATCACAGGTGTACTTGATGGGGACACAAGAGAGAGCCTTCTCTGTGGTGGCTCCCTAGTTATAGGATGCCCTTGTTACATACAGCACTGATGGTACCTGTCTGTCATGGGTTTGGAGGGAAAGTTCCATCCTATGGGGAGTGGAAGGCGGGACATCAGGGGGGAGGAGCTGTACTGTATATATATTTGGAGCTGATGTGGAGAAGTTAGGGGAGAAGAGTTGGAGTCTGTGTGTCAGACTGTGTACAACTGTGTGTCAGTTAGTACCTACCTGATAGGTTCAGGTTTCTATATAGGTAGCCAGAACTGATAGGTTCAGGGTCTGTGGTTTACTTTCAAGTGTTCTGTGTGAACCAAACTGTTGTATGTATGATTGAGACTAAGCCACGTTACAGTATCTTATTTACCTGATCATTTTGTTTTCCCTGTTTGTTATTTAAATAAACCTTGTTCTTTTGTTTAGTAAAATCCATTCCTGGTCTGTGTGACTCCTTATAGGGAATGGTTGGTGGCAGTATAATTATAGTGTGGCATACTCCAGTAGGTCTGGGGTTGTCACAGCCCTTAAGATGTTCTGTTGCCCCCCTCCCTTTTATCCTTCCTCTAATACCCAGAGACCCACTTTTTCAGATAGGCCTTTAATAATTGAGTCCTGTATGCTAGTTTTTCCCCTAAGTAAGTCATTTGTTTTTTAAAGATTTATGTGTGTTTTTCTAATTACTGAATGCCTTTTTTAATCATTCTTATTATAGTTTAATTGTGGTTTCACTGTGCAATTTGTTGTCTTTTAATTTTACTCGTTTTAGTTGTGAGGTGCCTTGAGTCCCTCATCAGGAGAAAGGCGACCTATAAATAAATACAGTGGTGCCTCGCAAGACGAATGCCTCGCGGGACGAAAAACCCACAAGATGAATCATTTTTGTGATCGCTGTGTTGCCTCGCAAAATGGCTTCTTCTATGACCATGCTTCGCAAGATGATTTTTCCCCCAAGACCGATGCCTCGCAAGATGAAAAAATTCACTTGTCTTACAAGGTTCCAATGCATTCCTATGGGAAACTGCTTTTCGCAAGAGAAAATTTTGCAAGACAGCACTACTTGCAGAATGAATTACATTCGTCTTGCGAGGCACCACTGTATCTACAGTAGCTAGACAGCTAGCTCCCCTGTTTTGGCTGCATATGTGTGCCCGGCATCTTAAAGTGAAAGGAGACCAATGTTGTGCAGAGATGCTTAATGCGAATTACAGAGAATTGGGAGAACCATGAACTAGTCCTTGTCCCACTGTTGTCTGGAGGTGAGTAATCTCACAGGGCTTGTAAATGCTTCCGTGAGGTGTCTCATCAAATTAATGCAGCCTAAATGAATGAGAATGAAGAACTCAGTGATGGTTCTTTGCATCACAGTTACTGCAGGCATGGAGGATACACGGGTGACTGCCATAGCATCAGCTTTGAGCACTTGGAGGTACACTCCCTCATTTTGGATGGGCCCGTTGGGTTCAACAGCATCTGAGTCCAAGGTATCAGCATACCAGTCTAGCTCAGAAAATGAATAAAACCGAGAAGCCATGATTGTAGGCGCATCGACCATGCGGCCTGGGGAATAAAGTGCATTCGAGGGAAAACTGTATTCCAGAGGAACGTTACGTGACAGTACAAATGTATTACTTGGGAATTGATATGTATTTAAGTCACAGCCAAATGCCCCAACAGAATCTGTTTTACATAGATTTGAATGGCAGGCAGTGGGAAGGAAGTGTTTGGGCTGGGATAAATGGAGTGTAAAAATAGCAGGACGCGTTCTCCGAATGGAGAGGCAAGCTGCAGAAACTGGCAATGGGGGGATCATCCCTCTTAAAACACGGGAGACGTGTTTGATATGCCGGCTTGCTCAAACTCACCCAGCCGGGCAGAAGAAAAAATACCTTTTTAAGGGAGTGTGCTTTTAACAAGCGGTAACAGCCAAAGCAATATTTCCATTGAACAAAAGTGGAGCCTTCATAGCTCTTTAAGGGGAAACATCTCATTAGCCTTGAAGCATAGGAACAGTCATGGCTGGTGTTCAGAAGAGGTGCTTACTCAAGTTTGAAATGCTAGCATCTTTGGCAGATCAGTACAGTGGAGATTCGCAGGTTCCCATAAGAGAGTTAGCTTTCGTAGCCCAGCCTCCAAGATGCCCCTTTGAGGACCATTTTGAAGGGCCACATCTATCTATATAAAAATAGCCAGTGTGGTGTTGCTCCTTCATGGGGTCGTCATAAGTTGGGGGCAACAGTGTAGTGTAGTGGATAATGTGATGGACTAAGATTCAGGAGGCCTGAGTTCAAATTGTCTCTCAGACATGGAAACTGAGGCCGTGGTCATGCTAGACAGATCTCCCCTGCCCGTTTTCTCACATCTTTTGCTTTCTGCAGAGTCACGTGTTGCGGTCATGTGACACAAAGTATATCCCATGATAGTGGTCCATACAGTTTTTAACAGTTCTATATTTTTTTTTTAAGTTAAACTAGTTGTGATATGTTTGTCTACACACCAGCAGTGGAGCATATTCCTTCCTCTTTGTGTGCATTTCTCTGCCCCTCCTTCCCCCCCTTTAAAAAAATGTGTGGGTAAATCAGTGTGTTGGCCACATACTGATCTGTGGCATTTTCCCCCTTTTTCTGCACTGTGTTACCCTCAGTGGTGGAGAACCCACAGCCCTTTTGATAGAAGCATACCAACACGCTGACATTCCTGTTTGAAAATTATTATTTTTTTAATTAAGTAAGCCGAACAACAGCTGCTGGTGGTGATGGTGGAACCACATGCCAGATGTAAAGGCAATGAAGCAGTTTTGTAGTACACAGTCTATGGAATGTTGGTTACACAGTGCGACAAAATGTGGAACAAATGTAGTAGTAGCCTCCCAGCAGATTGGATCTGATGTAGGGAAGGGGAACACAAGAATCAGTAATGGTTGTGCATAATTTGAACCTCCAAAATGGGTCAAAACTCATGAGGAATAACTCAGAAACATTTTACTGGTGTGACCGCAGCCTCTCTCCCAGGTCTACTTTAGGGTCTGCTTTAGCTGGAAATAATAATTGGATTTAGGACAATCAGTTTTCTCCCCGAGATGGTTATGGTTACAGGTGTTCAGCTGCTGTAAACTCTGAATATGCATACTAAATTCTATCCCAATCGATTAATGTTTAAAGAGAAATGCTGAGACAGAATACTCTTCTGAATAAGTGCCGCTTTGGTATGCATATATAGAGTTGTTTACATAATAGATTCAACATGTCAAAATAGCCCTGGATGTGTTGGTGGTGGGGTGGCTTATCAGGTGGCACACTAGAAGGCTTCTTTTGATATTCTGATTTTTCACAAGCAGAGACTTCTAATCTAGGGGAACTTTTCATCATAGAATGTCATACCTTTGTGGCTGAGGCCCAGGGGAGTTCATGGTCTCCTTTTTGTTGATCAAGAGATTGGCTTCCAAGTTCATCTGAGACCCATTAAAAACAAAGAACTGGAGCAGGGAAACCATTTAAAAAACCCAGCAATCTACCTTTGCAAACATCAAGCACCACACTTATCAGAAAGATCATTTTTGATGACTAAACTCTAGATGAGAATGTTGTCCGATGTATTGTTTGTAAGGCATACCTCATCAGAGACCAAGGAGAGGAGGCGAATCACAGTTTCAGCTGACCTGGATGGGCAGCACTGTGTGCATAATCTATTTAAAAAATTCAATGAATAATGAATATCTAACATATATTGAGCATTTGTCCTCCAAAAGCTGTCATAGAGTGAGCAGGCTCAAGTGCCCATAGAAGCATTTTGGAACTTCTGAAGATCGAGGGCAAGATCAAAGCAGGACTGCCCACCAGCAGAAACAGAAGACAAATACACAGATCAAACAGAGAACCTGGGTTTTCTGCATCCCTGGTGGTCTTGTAGGACATGGTTTTTATAATAAGCCATTCCATCCTGACACATTCTGGGGAGGTGGGTTGATAGAAGTCACTAGGAGATGGCCACCAAGAACTAGTGATGGGTTTATTTATTTATCTGTGCAGTCAGATCCGCTTGTTTTCACACCTGGATCTAGTTTCTGGCTCGGGATCAATAATATCCATGGTCTTGGTTAGCGAGTCGCACATCATTAAAATGGAAGACAAAAGAAAGCACTGATCTGCATAAAAATTGACAAGCTAATTTGTGTGTAGAGGTCCAATATTACAGTAGAAGTACCTCTACAATACTTGAAACAGAATTATGGTATATTTCACCTAAACTGAGAAGAAAATGACCAGGTGATCTGTCAACTCTACCATCCATAGTACAGTAGTTCAAATTTTTAAGGCTACAGTGCTAGACATGTACATCCTGATTTCCTTTGTTCTTAAGTAGCAAATAAGGTGTTTTGTTTTAAAAGTCCTCAATACAAGAGGACAGGATCCTTTTAGCCAGTTTTGGAGTGGGTGTTTTGTATTATATTGAGACTGTTGTTGGTATGTTGGGAAGAATCTGGAGAGAACAGTGATTGTCACATTGTTCTCTAGATCAATAGTCCCCAACCTTGGGCCTCCAGATGTTATTGGAGTACAACTCCCAGAAATCCTGATCAGCACTGCTAATGCTGAAGGCTTCTGGGAGTCGTAGTCCAAGAACGTCTGGAGGCCCAAGGTTGGGGACCACTGCTCTAGATAATGGCATTGAGGTGGTTGTCTATGTCTTTGTGAGCAATCAAGTGCACCTTTGCACTTGTTGTGTTCATGCTTAGCTTCACAAGAGGAAAAAAAAAATCAAGAACATTATGCAAACCAATTTTGCAGAAATTAATGAAAGTTGAACCGCCACAAACAAAAGTTCAGCTCGGCATCTCAGTCTTGAAATCTCAGTGAGATTTCTTACAAGACTAGAGATTCCTTGACAGGTGGTCCCATTATGCCAAAATTATCTTCAGTGGCACAAATCTGGGCAGTGGTGTGATTGCGCACATGACAACTCCCATGGGAACATAAACAAGGACAATCACAGCACTGAAGTTCTGCTGAGATTGGGATCTGGCAATAATAATAATTGCATGACATCAAGTCAGTTCTGACGTACGGCGACCCTTTTCAGGTAGAGAGTACTCAAAAGGTGGTTGACCATTCCCTTCTTCTGGGGGCATCCTAGGGCTGTAATACCTTGGCCACACAGTCTGGCTCTTCTGACTATGAGTGAGTAATGTAACTGCCATCCTCTGCCTCCGCAGCCACATACCTAACTCATTGAACTCTCCAGCCAGCTAGGGATGTGGTGACACCAATGGAAAATTAGAACTAACTGCTATTTCCATGGAGTAGGTATGCAAACCAAGAATCTCATTGTACCTTAAACAAGACCTGCAGGTTTCCTTGAAAAACCTGCAGGCTCTGCCACCTAAGAACATCCTCCGCACATCTCTTCTTTAAATGCCGGAACCCAATGATGTCCTAATAAGTGTGTATTGAATTTGCTGAAGTTTAAGGGCTTTTGTATATTATTTATGAAGAATGAGAGATATTCTCTGTGTGTTTCTCTGTTTATGTTAGCCTGCATAATGTTTCTGATCTAATCATTGCTTCCTTCCTACAGTTTCAGCATTATTGCCAGGGGTATTATAAAACAAGAAGGTAGTTTCTTGAATATTGCCTCTCCTCCTTGGCTGAACAAATGAACAGCCTGCGTATGTTTTTCTTCATTGATTTTTTATTTTGGAAAGAAAGCAATACATTAGCTTGAGAGTTGAGGACAGGAGAATAACAAGTATGTCCCAGGTGTAATTCTTCCATCAAATTAATTATGTTTCGCCAGGGAAGTCGGTAGTTCCGGAGCTTTGGGTTTTAGGGAAGAGTAGATTGCTGTACTTCAGCTGCTGCTTTGACAATTCACATTGACATTTCTCTGGAATTTATTCTGTTAAATAGCAAAAAATTGAAGGTACATGCTGAAAAAAACACACAATGGGCATAATGAAGCAAACCATCCGTTATAGCTAATTCCCAGAAAGAGCAATGGAAAATTAGGTCTTCCGACAAAGTCCAATTTTCCTATCTCTCTGGGCTCAGTGGGACAGCTTTTCCAGGATTTCTCCGTCTTTGCCACTTTGCAAAACACTGAATTCATTGCTTTCTCTATTTTTCTGGCCATTTGCCCAAAATGGCTCAAAACGAAACTGGAGACTTTCTTCTTTGTGAAGCTAAGCATAAAAGGGCAGGACAATTGATCCCCAAAGATATAAACAAGCCATACAATGCTATGGGTCTTACTAATCCTTGCAACACTTATTGTAATGCTTGGATTTGTGCAATTTGCAGAAATGCACAAAAAGACTTGAGAATGCACAAAATGCATTCAAGATGTCATTCAATAATAATAACAACCAACACTCACAAAATCTCAATGTGGTGTATGTGTGTGTGTGTGTGTGTGTGTGTGTGTGTGTGTGTGCATGTGTGTGAAATCTCACCTTACTATACAAGAACAAACCAGGTCAAGTTCTACATTTTTTGGGGGGGGGGGGATGGTACCTGCTACAGTGTATGTTGTCTAAAAACTGAGTGTGTTTCTTGCTTCAGGAATATTGGTTGATGCTGAGGCAAAATGAATCATCACACAAATGAGCTGACTTGCATTAATCAATTTCAGTGGATTTAAGTGGATTGAAAGTCTGACATGTCCACCTCTTAAACTTCAGTCTTACAACTGTCTCCTCATAGCTAAATCCTGTTGAGGTCGTTTGTTCGTTTAGTCGTTTATGGGATATATTTCCAGCCAACTTTACCAAAGCTTCAAGCCTCTGTCTGCATTCCCAGCAGCAGAAATAATAATCAGAATTAGATGTGAAGCAAGACAGACCACTTAAACAGCTTTTCTGTCCCTTCCTGCTTTGTTTGTTAGAAACGTATTTATGTTCATTCTGACTGAGTGTATCGTTATTGCACTAGCTCTACTTATTTCCAGTGTGGCCACTTGTGTTCTTGGTAAGAAAAAAGGAAGGAAGGTGAAACACTGAGTGATTGCTATATTCTCAGGGGCTTCCATGATACTTGCAGCCATGCCTTTGAATCACGCCATTCACCTCTCTCAAGGTGTTAAAGTGCCAAGAGTTGCTGATTCATCTTTGCCCCCTCTGGGAAGCTGTGTAGCTGCTGTCTTTCCAAAAGGCCAAATCACTGCCTCTCTGCCCGACTCAGTAGCTAGGAAACTGCATGTTGAAACACAATCCTACTTCTAAAAACAAGAACACTACACCTTATCCAAGTCTCTCTCTCTCTCTCTCTCTCTCTCTGCAGGATAACTCAATGGCATAGGTCTCTGGCCGTGGCGCCAGAGGTTGGAAGTTTAATTCCCCCACTGTACATCCTTGACAGGAGCTGGACATAGTAATCCATGGGGTCGCTTCCAGCTCTGCAGTTCACAAGTTGTTCAAAGTCACTTTTCAAAGGGAGTGTCAATATTCTGAAAAGGGTTGGAAAGACTGATAGATCCACAAAGCTCCACGGGACCTCCTCGAAGTCCTATCCCAATGCCCCATTGAGATGACTATGGGTTTTGGGAAGATATGCCAGTGGAACAGAAGATCTGGCAAACCCTCTCCGTTTCGAAAGTCTCCAGGTCTGGCCCAGGAGACGGACTGTGTATCCACCATCAGAGAACCAGCTTAGCTAAGCATGGAGAAGCTCATCATCGGAAGGCAGACCGCCAGAGGATAGACTGGTTATAGCAACTCTGCATGGGATAACTTGAATCTGTATCACTGGACTAGAATGACTACCTACCTTAATAAAATCAGATATCTAAGCTATTTTCAGATATTTAAGCTGGCTGGGTAGCCCAGTGGTTTAGGTATCTGGCTGCAGAGCTAGAGGTTAGGGGTTCGATTCCCTCCTGGGAAAAGAACCGGCCTGGGTGACCTTGGGCAAGCTGCAAAGTCCTAAGATACCCCCCAAAGATGGAAATAGTGCACCATCTCCGAGTATTCCCTACCTGGAAATTCCTGGAAAGGGTCACCATAAGTCAGAAGTGATGGATGACATCTCAGATATAGTTTGTGCATTTTCAAGTCTTTTGCGCATTTCTACAAAATGCACAAATCTGAGCATGACAGCAAGTGTTCCAAGGATTAATAGGACTACTAGCATTGTATGGATTGTTTGTATCTTTGGGGATCCATCGCCCTGCCCTTTGGTTCTTGCTGGGCATGTATATTTAGTTTCACAAATGGGAAGGGTTCCCGTTTTGTTCAGAGACATGTTAGGCACGTGGTTGCTATTATTAGATAGAGATAACAGGAAGATCCAATTTGGGACTCCCCTTTTCCTTGTGGAAGTTGGAGGTGATAGAATACATACACACCCTCCGCCACATGATTATTCTCATTTGGTACCTAAGAGCCTCTTTACGCATGTTTGCATACATTACTTTTGATTTCTCACCACTTGATTGCTAAGCACTTGAAGACTCTTCAAAGAACCCCTTGGGGACGGGCAAATCAGGCGGTATCACTTCCTCCCACTTGGATATGTGCAAATGATAATTGCAAATCAATATCCAACTGATATTGATTTCTCACCAAATGAATAAGAAGAAAACATTCTCTTAACATCTCATCTTTTCTGCCCTCATAGATGCAATAGATAGTTTTCCCCCTCTTTCTGAGGCTTGAGTAATCAAGCAACGTGTACCTTGAACAGTTTGACACAACTTAATCATATAATCATGTGCCGTCAAGTTAATTCTGAGTGATGGTGATCCTTTTCAGGGGTTTCTGGGTAGAGGGTTTCCCATTTTCTTTTTCTGGAGATGCTCTGGGACTTGATAGATAGATAGATAGATAGATAGATAGATAGATAGATAGATAGATAGATAGATAGATAGATAGATAGATAGATAGATAGATAGATAGATAGATAGATAGATAGATAGATAGATAGATAGATAGATAGATAGATAGATAGATAGATAGATAGATAGATAGATAGATAGATGGATGGATGGATGGATGGATGGATGGATGGATGGATGGATGGATGGATGGATGGATGGGTTAGTCGATGGATGGATGGATGGATGGACGGATGGATGGACGGACGGACGGACGGACGGACGGATGGATGGGATTAGAAAAAGATCCTCTCTGCTCACAAAGGGCCAGTGATGTTTTCACCACGTCTCCTTGGGCCAAGCATAAAAAGCACTTGGAACAGCTCCACACAATGGTAGGAGTTATGGGGAAAGAAGAAGTAGGATTTCTCCCTCAGAGCCATGAGCCATAGAGTAGTTTCTTAAATGAAATGCAGCCAATGTTAAGGATGAAAATCTTTACACAGTTCATTCTATATATATAGTTCTATCTATATCTATATCTATATCTATATCTATATCTATATCTATATCTATATCATCTATATCTATATCTATATCTAGATAGATAGATAGAGAGAATATATTCTATTTATTCTATATATATATAGTTCTATACATTCTATACACACACACACACACGTGTGTGTGTGTGTGTGTGTGTGTGCGCGCGTGCGTGCGTGCATATACATACATTTTCTCACCAGTAGGCAGGAGTATAGGAGCCTTTGTGATTTTTTCAAATTGTGGTAACTTATTTTTAGCGAATATTTAACAGAAATGTTTGTATGGAGGAAAACAACTTGTATTTGTCATTTTATTTATTTTTTACATAAAATATTTCTTACTCTGCCTTTCTCCTTTAAAAAAAAGACCCAAGGTGGCTAACATAAAAAGCAAAATTATGAAAAGCTAGGAATGGTAAATTATTCAAATTATTATTATTCAAATATTTAAAAGAATTAGTACCATCATATACATATATATATAGCTTTAAAAACGAAGGATGCAAGGGTTGTTTTTACAAGTTTTTTAATACAAAGGTATCAATGTTTTTGGTCTGGCTTTTTCTTTCTTGTACAGGAGTGAAAAATTTGACAGCAGCTGATTATATATATATATTTTACAGAATGTCTCAATCTGTCTAGACACTCTTTTTTTGTCAGAGACAAGAACATATGTGAGTATTTGTTACCTCCTTAGTCTGTGTTGAGTCAGATCCATTATTCCAGTGCCTTCACTGTCACTCAAGCAATCAGATCTCCTGTTACATCTCCTGTTAGCTGTTCACTAAACCTTGGAGCTGATTAGTCTTGTAAGGGCTGGAGATGGCATTTAGAAGCCATCTAACCACAATCTGACCACTACCTAGAACATGTATGTCATTATTCTATATATCTTCTGAAATTTAAAGAGAATCACTAGTCAAACCAGTGGGAAATTCCATCTATTTCTACAGCAGAGGTTCACATCTTTTAGAGATCTAGGAGCTCATTTTCTTCCTCTGGGACCTTCCAGGAACTAATAATAATCATCGTGCTCCGTCAAATCATTTCTGATGGATGGCGACCCTTTTCAGGGTTTTCTAGGTAGAGAATACTCAGAAGTGGTTTACCATCCCCTTTCTTCTGGATATATCCTGGGACTGAGCAGCTTGCCCAAGGATATACAGGCTGGCTCTTCTCCAAGGAGGCCCAGTGGGGGGAATCGAACTTCCAAGCTCTAGATCTGCAGCCAGAGACCTAACTCACCAAATGATCCAGCCAACTTTGCAGAAGCTACAAGGAGACTTTTGAGTAGTGTGGGCAGCATATAAGATAGATAGATCGATCGATCGATAGATCGATAGATAGATCTATATCTATCTATCTATCTATCTATCTATCTATCTATCTATCTATCTATCTATCTATCTATCTATCTATCTATCTATCTATCTATCTATCTATCTATCTATCTATCTATCTATCTATCTATCTATCTATCTGTCTGTCTGTCTGTCTGTCTGTCTATCTATCTATCTATCTATCTATCTAGGTAGAGAGAGAGAGAGAGAGAGAGAGAGAGAGAGAGAGAGAGAGAGAGAGAGAGAGAGAGAGGTTGCAAAATGCCTGAAAATGCAGAGAGAAAGAAAATTGGATAAAAGTCTCACCCCACTTCTGAAAATGGTTCTTGTGGAATTGCGGAAAAAATGTGCGTAGGTAGGAGAGAAGCTGAAACCTGTTTGAAAGAGAAATTTCTGCATGTGAAGCCTTCCAGGAGCTGTGATTCGTCCTTTTTTCTTGCGGGAAGGAGAAATTTCTGAAGGAGGCCAAGGGTCTATAAAAATTTCCTTTGCTCTACTTATGGCCCTGAATAAACCTTTGCCCATATGATTTCCCCCCTCCCATATCTTTGGAATGTAGTGGTGCCATCAAGCTGAAACCCTACTGAACAGTGACAAAAGAAAGTACGCATTTGCTTGGAATGTTTACATGCTAACCTCTTTTACCCGGAAGCTGAGTTATGGCAACTGGACTTCTTTCTTGTCAGGTTGAAATGTTCCGCTACTCAACGTTTCAACCTAGCAACAAAGAAGTCCAGTTGCCATGACTCAACGTACAGATAACCTAACTTCGATGACCGAGAATCTTCGCAGATAAGATTCTTCTTTGTTTAGCTGCAATGACTTCAAGTTCAATAGAAGTGCAATGTCTTTTGCCAGAGCAGGGAAAATGGTGACCTACACAGTCTTATGTGATGAGCAACTCCAAGGCCTCTGGTCTTTACTCTTATAATGAGGTGAGATTTTGATCAGGTAGTGCTTCAACGAATAGTAATAATTGTGTCGCCAAGTGAGTGCTGTAGCTTTCTAGATTTAGAGTACTCAGAAGCGGTTTCTTTTCTGGTGGTATTATGGTATCATGTTGCTTGCCCAAAGCTACTCATGCTGGCTCTTCTTCTGCCATGAGAATTGAACCTCTGACTCCATAGTCAGATACCTTACTCACTAAGCTATCCACCCTGCTCCTTCAAAATAAGTAGAGCTCAAATAGAAGACTCTCCTCCTTGAAGATGGACACATAGCTTTTGGTGATCTTCCTCTGTACCTCTCACTCCACAATGCACTGAAGGCGTCAGAAGGAAAGGCCACTGGGGGCTTCCCATAGCACACTATCCTGCAATGTTAGATAGGCCTAAAGCTTTCAGTCAACTTCAGGCACTCTGTGAATATCATTTTATCCAACCAGTTGAATCTGCAAGTTCAGCCCAGTTCAAGTGGGAGCAAATATACTGGCTGTGAATTTCAGAAGGATATCATATTCTCTTTCTGATGCCTTAAATGCATGGTCCCTTGATATCACGTATCCATTTCTCAACCCAAAAAAAGACAAGGGAAATAATTGTTTTTACCAGGGAAACATCTGCAGAAATAAATGACTTTAGGGCAATAACTCACCTCTTTCTCTCTCTCTCTTTCTCCTTACTTTTCTTTTCACCGTGAAATACACCTTCCAGGTCATGCTGAAGCTGCTATAAATAAAGTGCTATAAATGAAATCAGTGCTCCCATTTTGAGTCCTGTTTTTAAAAGGTGTAGGTTAGGCAAAAGAAGAAACATTTGTGTGAGCAATGCACCCAGTTTCCTACTCCCAACTCATATGAAACCCAAGCGCACACGTGCACCAAAATCCACATATATGTCTACATGCTCTCAAAAAGGCATGGTGATTCATGCACCTTTTAGCTGGAAGCAGAAATCTGTTGGAATGTAAGGTTGAAAACATGACCTTGTAAAGATGAATAGATGAGAGGAACCACAAATGACAGGCTTTGCAATCTGCCTTAATCTGTAATCCTGTTCTAAACCCTAATCCATTGTCAACCTCTTTCTCCCAATACAGGGCCTTGGTTTGTCACTTTCTGCTCAGCAATCACTCCTTTTGTGTCACCCCTAGAGATGGGCACGAACTGGAAAAATGATGAATCAGGGTGGTCCATGGTTTGTGGCTTCTCAGGAACCACGAACCACCTCCCAAATACTGGAAAAATGATCCAGTTTGTGGTTTGTTTGTTTTCCCCCGATTCGTGCACGGGGGAGGAGAACCTAACTTCTCTGCCCTTTCCGGTGCCCGCCCAGTCCCCCACTCCCTTCCCACTCCCCCGTCCTCTCCTTATGTGGTCCAGCCACCACCACCTCTTCATCCTTCACCACCACCATCTTTAGAGACAGTGGCTTGGCTTCCTTTCTGGGGGCTGGGCCAGCTGTCTCTGGGTACGCCTATCGTTTTCATGGCCAATGGATTTCATGGTCAATGTTGAGATCTAAAAAATGTGTCATCAGGCGGAACCCCCAGTGGTTCCCAACGTTGACTATGAAATTTTCTGAGTGATCCGGGGCCAGTGTCAATTTCCTCTCTGTGTCTCTGTCTGTGTGTGTCTCTCCATCTCCCTCCCTCCTCTCTCTGCCTAATCTACCTTTCAGTTTTTTTGTAAGAATAATGAGGGGAAGAGGTACGCCTTACTGAACTTTTTGGAGGAAAGGCAGGAGGTGAAAGTAATACATTAAAAAATAAAATGTGGGAGAGCCTCTTTTGTAGCAAACAGAAATAACTTGAGTTACATGCTGTGAGAGAGTGTCTCCATTTTATGCATTTCTTCCTTCGATTAATCTGGTCATTCTAGTATTCCATCTTTAATTATTTTCCCCTCCAGTACTTTAAAACTGATGATGAAGATGTTGATGATGATACCTGTGTCTCCCATTCAGGAACAGGCAGCTTTGAACCCAGGTCTCCGTAATCATAGTTGCGGACTCTAGCCATCATCCTAGACCACCAGCTGTCCACATGACTCATTGACAGCCAGGCCGTAGGCTTGCAACTTGTGAGCAAGTCAAAGAGAGAGGCAAACCAAGGCCCAGAGTGGCTATTGTTCCTCCATGAAACCAGCCTCTTCCTGTGTTGTTGTAGAGTGTGATGCATTGTCTCCTCACCCCTTCCCTGCTGGTAAATCACACACCCCTCCTGGTCCAAACGTAATCATGGGCATTTTAAAGCGGCTTTCTGAAGCCCTATGCGGATAATAAGCAAGCATGCTATAGCCAGCCTAGCAGGCCCGCTGAGATAATCACACACCTTGAATGTTTTTCTGGGGGGCAACAAGACATAGATTCCTCCTTTGAGGCACAGGAAAAAAAAAAGAAGAAGCATATATTGAAACAGGCTAGTGCCTTGGAGCAGACTGTGGGGAGCTAATAATCTTCATTCAGAGCCATCTTAGAGGCCGTCGTTTGGGCTGTGGGCAGGGACAAAGATGGCCAATGTTCCTTTGGGAAAATATGACTTCCAGAATGCCCCCGTATAGCAGCGCTGATGGTTATGGCAGTTGGGGAACTGGGGAAACTAGAATCCCAATGAGAAATGTTTCTTCCTAGTGTAGCTGAGACACCTTGTGCCACACCGCCCAGTGATTAGATCAGTGCTTGCCAACCTTGGTTCTCGCAGATGTTCTTGGACTACAACTCCCAGAAATCTCAGCCAGCACAGCTCGTGGTGAGGGCTTCTGGGAGTTGTAGTCCAAGAACATTGGGGGACCCAAGATGGCTCTAGATGGTCCAAAGAAGTCATCAGGGTCACTCAAATAAAGAAGAAGCAGAATCAAATCCATCTCCTTTCTTCCGCTAGTGTCAGAGGGTTCTAAGGATTTAACCTTGGGCAAGGGAAAAATGGGTGGCTGCTTTCTTTCAGTGATAAACCCACAGCATCCTACCTGTTCTAAAATATATGACATAGATTGAATCATGGATATATGTCTTGAGACTGAAACCCAAGTGGAAGAGGGAAGGAGCTTGTTTTCTGTCAATCCGGAGAGAGTAGGGCCTGAAGTAATGGGCTGAAATTACAAGGAAGGAGATGCCATCTAAATGTTAGGAGGAACATTTTGACATCAAGAACTGCTTGGCGGTGGGACGGACGGGCAATGAAACGGGGGAAGCTCTTTTTCAATGCAGGTTTCTAAATGGGGGTTTGTCTGCTGCTAAGACAGTTGCCTCCCTCTGCCGAACGAGGATCGTTTTCTTTTCTTTCGGGTTTAGTCACCCTGAGTGCCATGAAAACATTGAAGAAAAGAAAAAGAAATAAGGGCATGGACCCTCTGTCTAATGGCAGGGCCAGCCCAAGCCCCACCCCAAACAATGACTTGCCCTAGTGGTTCCCAAACTGGGTGCCAAACTCAGCCAGAGACACCATGGAATCCTTGGAAGTGCAACTCAGGTCAGAGTCCCCTGTATCCTTCTCCCCCCCCCCCCCAATGTATCCTGTCAGGAGAACCATGGCCAGTAGCCTGTAAGTCAAGGGAGCCAGGAGTCAAAAACATTTGGGAACAACTAACTTATCCCCGGAAAGCTGGATTTAACTGGCGTGCTATGTAAGGGTGCCACTCCGCAATATAACCAGCCTTCTGCTCTTTGCTGTGATCAGCAGCTGCCACACAACCACCTAAATAGCTCCAACCCAGGTAGCGTTTTAACCATTCAGCCCAAGCTGATGCACGGCTGTCGTTGGAGGTAAATATTTCACCTGCAACCAGTTCTCTCGCACATGACCTTGTTAGTCTCCCAGTCTCATGAACAGGCTGAGCTTGTGTGAGCATCATGCTTGATAAAGTGCCTCTATCGGAAAGGTCTAAATTGTTTGTGTTGGTTGTTATCCCCGCAAAGAGCTTGGTTAGTATCACAGGGAACAGCCGTAGCCCTACCAACGGTGAATGTAGACCCTTCTCATCTGTCCCACTCATCAAGGAAATGGTTACAGCTTGGTGGAAACCTTCCTGTCTTATAATCCATCTCGTTCTATTTTCCACTGGGCCTGTTTGCCGTGTAATGAAAACGCCATGTCCTGTCATCTAAAATATACTCTGACAGTTGCTGCAAAACTTCCCCAGGGGGGGAAAACGGCCGTGTAGCCAGCTGCTAAAGAGATTAGCCTGCTGCCACGTGGCGGGCTACATATCTGGATCCAGCATTGTCGCGACAGATCCTTTTCAAAGGCAGACATGATGCTCTTTTGTAGCAAACGTCTGTGCCACTTCGTCCCTGATCACCAGCAGCTTTTTGACTCTGTTTCTGCCAGATGGATGGAGAGACAGGCAGAGTTGGTAGCACACAGAACAACCTCCTCTTTCTGGGTGTGTCTTAGTGACGTCCCCAGTGTAGAAGACCCACACTTGGGCAGGGAGGGCCCTTTATGGATATTGGAAAGCTTAGGAATTGTAGAAGAGGACCCAAAGGCCACAGCACTCAACTGTGTCAAAATTTGAAATTCACAACATTGTTTCATGTCCAGTTCTGCTTTTTTATGGTAGCATAGGAGGAGGATTCTGGGGCTTATTGGGAAATCTTAAGGTCTGGACTAGGATCCTCTTAGGATACTTCAAATCTCTGTAGACAAGCTTCATGGCAATACTGATGGACCCAAGTTTAGGAGGGAAGCAGAAAGTCCCATCTTGGTTCTCTTGGCGTCTTCGGGTAGGGCTGCACCTTGAAACCTTGGAGAGTCATCATCAGTCAATGTTAATAACAATGGATTCAATCAGTGGTTCCCAGACTTTGGTAACTTAGGTGTTCTTAGACTGCAATTCCCAGAAACCCCAGCCACCACCGCTGGTGATGAAGGCTTTTGGGAACTGTAGTCCGAGAACACCTGGTTTACCCAAGGTTGGGAACCACTGGGTTAGGTGGATTAGTGTCTCACCCGATGTATGGCAAATGGCAATGTTCCATTGTTCTTTCCTCTTCAAGGTCTTTTCTTGAGTTGAGACAGCCGGAATGGATTAAACTCAATAATGGGTGGTTAGCTGGGTGGGAAGCTTAGGTTCCAGAATTGTTTTGGTCAACTCCTCTACCCTTGAATAAGTTCTCTTATTGGTTCCCAAGAGCAAAATCTTCCTAGCATGCCAAGAGGGGGCAGGTTCTGTGATATTCCTATGCATGCATGAATACAGTCTAGGTTTTTTTGGTAATCTCTAGTTCTTTCTCCCTAATTTTTTCTAAACATTTTTCTTGCCCTTGTTTTCTCTTTTTAATTACTTCCCAGTTTTTTTCATTATTAATCCACATAGGGCTATTTTTTCCTGCCTCCCAAACTATTTTTATTTTTTTCTCCTTGTTCATATTTTGTTTAAAGTATACCTTCAGTTCGATCCTCAACCATTCTAAAATTTCTTCCTCTTCTAGTAAGTTTTCATTCAATGTCTGTGAGTACTCTTTCCTTTCCTTTTTCATAACCAATCTTATAGGATTATGATCTGCACATGGTTTTGGTATTATTTTTACTTCTTGGATATTTACATTTCTAGCACTTCTGAAACATTTTGTTACTTATTCATTTTTATTGGCGGGGCCAAATTAGTATCATTCAAGGTCTAAATTGATTGCAATTGCACCAGAGACTCAGGCAGAGCACACACACACACCCCTCAACTATTGTGACCAAATTCTTTTTTTAAATTGAGGTGCAAGTGACTGAATCTCAGGTCCTTTGCTTTCAAAATCAAGCTACATTTGCAGGATTGGCCATCTGGCAGCCAACAAACAACAACATCCCAAATAACGAGCAACTAATGCACTGTTTCGCATCAGGAAAGAAGAGGTTTCCCTAGAGGGCAATGGGACGTTAACGGGTTTGACAGGGAGGGACTGTGGGCACCACAACTGGAAAGGGGGAGCAATTCCCCAGCCATTCATGGAGACGAATTTTTGCTTCCCTCATTTCCTTCCATGTTAAGCTGTGTATGGACACTGCTGGAATGCACAACCGTATATATCTTAAAATCCGGAATCTCACCTTAACTAGTCTCTGCTTTATATGAACAGGAGGAGCTGGAGCTGGCGCCTTCCACCGCCCTTGTCTGTTCGTGCCACTTAATGAACATCTGTGCACGGTTGCTTTCCTCAACACCTCCTTGCATCCCCAACTGTCAGTGGGGAAAGCAGCTGGCAAGCAAACAGTACGGTGTGTTGACATGCACTAATTGAAAGGGACAAACGCATTTTTGTACCCCTCCAGTGATGCTAGTTGTGATAGCAACACTAGGAAAGAGCCTGTACCCATGCTTCTGTTTCACAGCAAGGCAAAAGGCAACACCACATGCAGACCACAGGAGTATTAATAGCTATTAATGCCAACTTGTTTGACCCAACTCCGGGAGGCAGTGGAAGACAGGAGGGCCTGGCGTGCTCTGGTCTGTGGGGTCACGAAGAGTCGGACACGACTAAACAACTAAACAACAACAAATGCCAACTGGTCTAGCACAATGGCCAAAGGGAATAGCTAGGGTCTAATCAGTTGAAAGTTGTTTACATTCACCCTTGTTTGGTTTAACTGTAAGGATTTGTGGGGAACCAAAAGCAGTTTGTTATGGCTATTCATGGCTGCCTGGAACTGTTTATCTCTTTGTTATGAATGAATGGTCCCAAACAATTAGGGATCATATACCAGAGCCTGTTAGCTATCCATTTTTATTGGAAGGATCATAGACAATAGGCTATTGTTTGGGAGCACAAATAATAGTGTCACAAAAATCACATTTGGTTCTTTGTGAACGTCTTCTCACGTGACAAATGGTGCCAGATCCAAGACCTTTTCCAGCCCCGTGACAATAACCAAGACCTTTAGGTTGGGAGGGTGCCGGATTCAACTCACTGGCTTTGCATTGGCTCAGTAAACCCTTGCCAATCTTATAGGGATTTAATCCTGCCTAAGCATGTGTAGGATTTGCTGTAAATCTGCCTCACAGCCATTTCCTATGTTCTAATAACCTTGATTCAGAATTCAAGCATCAAATAGCATTTGTTCTCCCAAACAATATCCAATTGTCTTTCTCTTCCCCCTTTCCCCCTCTGTCTCACAAAAGCTTTTAGAAGTACACATAAGCTGACAAGAAAAACAACCCTCTTCCCCTTTTCTTATAGTTCTGCATTTTAGTAAAATAACTATCTGAAAGATAGTTCTGTTTTCTTTGCTTGCTGGCAGTCACTGTGCATTGTCAGAGTGTCATTCTAGAGAATTTTTCTAGAGGCAGTAGATCTCTTATCTCATGCAGCCTAACAACATCCCTTGTCACATGCTTACAAGTTGCCTCCATCCTGCGGTGACCCTATGAATGAGTGCTCTCCAGTGTATCCTGGCCTCACCAGCTCTGCTCAGCTCTAACAAACTCAAGCCTATGGCTTCCTTTAGGCAGTCAATCCATCTTGCATTTGTTCTTCCTCTTTTCCTGCTGCCTTCAACTTTTCCCAGCCTTATTGTCTTTCCCAGAGAATCATGTTTTTTGTCTGTTTGTTTGTTGTCATGTTGCCTCCAGAGATAGTTCAGGCTTCATTTGATCTAGAACCCTCTTGTTCATCTTTCTGACAGTCCAGGGCATCTGCAAAGTTCTCCTCCAGTGCCACCTTTCAAAAGAACCCATCTCCCCCTCCCCCACCCCCACCGGCAACTTTCCATCCATTGCGATCAGAAATACAAGAGTGTGGCTGGTCTTGGTCTCCAATGACACATCCTGACACTTGATGATCTTTTCCAATTTCTTCATTACTGCCCTTCTGAGACTCAGTCTCTTCTTATTTCTTGGCTGCAGTATCCATTTGGATTGATGTCTGAGCCTAGGTATATAATGTCTTTCAGTATCTTCACTGTCCATGTTAAACATTCCTTACCAGAAGATGACAGCTTAAGTGTCTTTGTGGAAGCTGGTTTATTTCATCATCTCCACAAAGCTGCAAAAGGGGAGGCGGGGAATAGATGCCTTGCACTGCTATGAATGCACACTCTGTTTTCTCCATTATGAAACCTGGCTGTTTTCTCCATTATGAAACCTTGGACTGAGACTCCTTAAAGGAAGATACCCTCATCTACATTACCGATGCAACAACAAGCCACAATCAAAACAAGTTGGGCTTTGCAAGTCATGGCTTCTTGTACCTGCACCAAATGGCAGCCTGCGATCATGTTGCCTGTAAACAGGGATGATGCATATATCCATATAGTTGCTAGGTGTGTGTGCCCGTTGCATTGAAAAACCTTCAGAAAATGAGGTGAGGATACACTGAATGCTCCCTTTGTTATTCTTCGATGTTGTGGTCATCAAACAATGAACACAAATGAGTAGTCAGTCTACATGTAGACATAATCCTACAGTTCTAGAATTCCTGTATTATATCTGTTGGAGAGAATCCAACTGAATATTTACACCTGATGATTGGTGTGCATTAGATCAGTGAATAATTGCTAATTAAAGTCCCCTATTGAATATCTCGTAGTGCACCAGCTGCATGAGTTATCACATGGCTCGTATGTAGTTGGGATTTACTACTTTGAGTTATGCCATTACTTAGACATACATATTCAGTTGGATTCTGGCCATGATGTTATAAGCTCTATAGTGAGATATGGTAGCGCTATTCAAATTATTGAAGTGTAGTGGTATAGAGGAGGGTCAGGATCCGTTCTTGATCATCTCAGAGTGCAGGACATGTAATCACGGACTCTAGATACAGGAAGCCAGATTTAGGTTGAATCAGGGAAAAAAACATCTTAACTGTTAAGAGTAGTATGTCAATGGAACCCATGAGCTTGGGAAATGTTGAGCGCTCCAACACTGGAAGCATTCAAGAGCAAATTGGGCAACCATCTGTCAGATCTGCTTTGATTTGGATCCCTGAAAAGAGCAGAGAGTTGGACCTGATGGATTTATAGGCCTCTTCCAACTCATTTATTATATGATTCTAAGATTCAGTCACCTTCACCACTATAAGCTGGAGCAGCCACATCGTAATTATAAGAACAGAGTTAGAAATTGTACCTTCCAGTCTGCTTCTACCTTCTTTGCCACTGTGCTAGACAGGCTCTTGGTGATGAAGCAAAGTTAGTGGTTTCCATGGTGTTAGATCCATTTTGCCAGAATGCCTTCTTGCAAGGTCATGCTGCAAATGTCAGATGCCTTTCCCCTCTTTTTTTTTGGGGGGGGGAGCTGTAGGAAGGGGCTGACTCCATCCATCACACATTGTGCAAACCGTCAGCATCACTCATGCAGCAGAACTTGGCAGTCCGCATGCTATGGTCTCCATCCATCTCCTGGCACCGGACCACCCAACCAGCCAACCAAGTGACAGCTGCTAACCAGCCGTCTCCTGGCATGGCCCAGATCCAACCTGAGATGTCAACCGAGACACAACAACATGTTGGGTGAGCCGCTTGAACACAATGGCAAAGGAGGGCTGGCATTTCTGGCGGACAACCAGCATTTGTTACGAAGTGCTCTTAAGGAAGCACGATGGCTGGGACGAAACGTCAGCATCAAGCTTTGGACAAAGCCTTTAGGCCAACATGATCCAAAACCATGTGCTGCAGTCAAGGTTCCACAGGGGGAGGAGAGCGGCAGAGGTTAGTCGTGCCAATTATTGCACTGCCAGAGGGGATGCTTAAAGCAACTGCATAAAGGTCCAGATAAGAAAACCTGGAAAGGATAATTGCTTGTAAAAGCTATAAAAGACTGTGGGCTAATGGAAGCCATCACCCTTTGCTTGTTGCCCCTGTAGTTCAGCACAGTGACCTGCCCTAGGATTTGAGCTATAGTTGCAAGTATGTACCTGCAAGACATGCTTGAAGAAATCTGATTCATTTTTATCCAGATGAATTTTTGTATCCCTTCAAGTTTCCTGGATGTTTCAAGTCCTTTGGTATTACGTCTGGAGGACAGAGCCCTCAAATTGGATTGAGGCAAAAGTTTGTGGGACAGCACCGGCCTTTGCTTTAGCACCAACCTCCTCCATTTTGATCCATCAGGATTAGCCTCCCGAAGAATGACTGGTTCCAGATAAATAGCACTTAGTCACTCTTTTGTTTCATTTAAAGCATGGTTGTCCATTAGATCAGCATTATTGGCCTGGGTGGCTAATTATTAGGCTAATTTTTTAGCCTTGATGAGCCTTTATTGGCATCAGTAATGACCTTTTCCTGTGTTAAAGTGTCGTCGTAATCATCAAATTGACAAAGGTCCATTTGGGAATAAGTCCTCAGTTTTTATACTGCAAATTTCAAATACCCAGAGCATTTCGCATGCCTTATCTCAGTAATCCTAACATGAGCCCTGGAATGAAGTCCAGTATTATTGTCTTCTCTTGTCTTGCACACAAGCTGATAATGGCTTTCCTTATGTGCTTTTTGTAAGCCCCCTAAGAATAAGATTTTCTTTGCAGATGCTCTTCTTACAAAGATATACAGGTGCACCAGCTAATTATGATGCAAGCCCATAAGCAGCCAGTATGTAAACCTTCTGTCATATTATTAAAGAGTTTCAGCCACCACTGGTGTTCCTTAGAGCCTTTGAACGGCAGAGCCGGAAGGGACCCTATGGATCATCGAGTCCAGCCCCTCTCAAGGAGGCACAGTGGGGAACTGAACTCCCAACTTCTGACTCTGCAGCCAGAGACCTAAGCCACTGAGCTATCCAGCAGTATCATCTGGCAACCTGGAATCTGATCCGAGCCTATGCTGCAGCAGCATTTTCAGCCTTCAAGGATTCAGGGTAACTGTACCCACTGATGCACAAAAGGTGGGAATGTAAGATTTTTTAAAAAAAATACCCCAGGGGCAGATTTCTGGAAATTGGCCAGCAAGAAAGAAGAACTGGAGCGCTTCTTGTGCCAGTGGCATGAGAGATCTATGACTGTTACTGGATTGTTGGTTTTCATCCACACTCCCACGGACAGACTTTTTCCTAGGATCAAACTTCTTGCATGGATTTAGGAGAGTTGAGAGTCTGTATGGAGTGGTTACCCGGCGGACTTGTTTTCTGTGAGCAAGTAGGCTTCCTTATAAAGCCAACTGACCAAAGTTAAAAACTGGAGGCTGTTGAAGGTTTCATTCACATGTCAGGCTTTGGAAAGGCATATGGTATGATGTCAAAAAAATGCTTTTATCTTCTGGGTAAAACACAACAGGGGACATGCATTCAAAATGTGTGCCTGAAAAATTGTGTACACATCGCCATGTACAAAAAGGAAAAGTGGTCTTGTCCTCCAAGACAGAACTCCAGTGAGAGAAGAACGCTGATGATGAACGGATGGATAACTCAGCGGTTTAAGTCTCTGGCTGTGAAGACAGAGTTGGAGAGTTCAACATGGGTAGGTCATAATGACCTTCAAAATGTAGAGCTACATCACTGGTTGTTAGTTCAGTATCTTCAGTTAAAGGACTTGGTTAGATGAAAGGTCTCCCCAAATAAAATAAGATAACCTGTCAATGTGACTGAAGTAAGAACAACATAAACTTCTGGATAACTCAGGGATCTAGGCATCTGGCTACAGAGCCAGAGGTAGGGAGTTCGGTTCCCCCCTGTGCCTTGTTGACTGGGACTAGACTCAATGATCCATAGGATCTCTTCCAGCACTGCAGTTCTAAGATTATAAAATTCTATTTGTAGACAGAGGTTGGGAGTTTGATGTCCCATGATGCCTCCTTGACAGGAGATTCACTGATCTCTCGGGTCCCTTCCAGCTCTGGAGTTCCAAGATGATGATGAGATTTGGTGAAAGGCAGAAAAAACAATAATGCAAGTTATTGCATGCCTATTTTAAAAAATGACCCCAAGGGGAGAGGATTCTGGAGCTGAGTCTGCTCATACTTGGTTGAAATTGGACAACATGTATTACAACAGTCTAGTAGCCATTTTTTAGCCTCTTCTGCCAATTCTCCCATAGCATCCTTAACCTGGCTTTGGGTTGATCGCAGCTTCTTTTTGGTGGATTTTAGACTGCTAGAGTTATTTTCCCCCTCCTCATCTCTCATGTTCTTATTTTTCTCCAATTTGATCTTTGGATTTTTGTAAACATCATTTTGGGTATCTCACATTTTATTTTATTTTTCATTGAATCATTTTTCCCTCCAGGCAATCTTGTTGGATTTTCATCCTCTCAGCCCCAAGCAAACATTTGTGTGCTTTCAAAGAGGACGCAGTATCAGGTGATGCTATAAAGCCCAATGGGGAAAATCCGGCTCTTATCCAACAGCTAGACATACCCTTTAAAAATTCCAAGAAAATATATCTGTTTGTTGAGGAGAAAAGTCAAAACAATGTGTTTTTAATCATTGACTACACTTTGTCTCATTTGCTCAACCTCTCATACCAGATAGCATCTAATGGCCTTTTTCAATTTCTGTCTGGACCATCTCTGATTTTTCATGTGTGACTATGATAGAATCAATAGGGACGTGGTGGTGCTGCGGGTTAAACCGCTGAAGCCTCTGTGCTGCAAGGTCAGAAGACCTGCAGTCGTAAGATCGAATCCATGTGATGCAGTGAGCCCCCATCACTTGTCCCGTCTTCTGCCAACCTAGTGGTTTGAAAGCATACAAAATGCAAAAATGCGAGTAGATAAATAGGTACCACCTTGGTGGGCAGGTAAATGGCGTTCCATGTCTAGTCACGCTGGCCACTTGACCATGGAGGATTGTCTGCGGACAAACGCTGGCTCTATGGGTTGGAAACGGAGATGAGCACTGCCTTCTAGAGTCGGACACGACTGGACAAATTGTCAAGGGGAACTTTTACCTTTTACTATGATAGAATCATAGACTCATAGAATATTTGAATTGGAAGTGGCCTATAAGACCTTTGAGTCCAACCTCCTGCTGGATGCAGGAATGCAAATCAAAGCAGATCGGACAGATCTTTCAAATCTGAATTTTGAAAGTTATTTGTGTTTTATATGTCCTGTCCATGGCTTAAAACTAGAGATGGGCGTATTCATATATGAATAAGAATGACCCTGCACAGGGGGCATTAACAAGGGTCCAACCCCATGGGGCCGGATGGTCCACTCACCGATCCACTGCGGACACAGATGGCATGGTTCTACGAATGGCTCCATTTTTAACTATTCTGATTAAAGATGGGCACGAAATGAACCACAAAGAAAAACAACAACAACCCATGAACTGAGCTATTTCATGGTTCATTTCAAGGCATTTCAGGGAAACATGCCTGCCGAGAACAAAACAAAACACCAAACGATTATCGGCACTGATGATTCGTACCGTTCGTGTTTCGTGCAATTTGGGATTTCTGAGAGTGGTAGAACAGCCCCTGAGCAAGTTAAAGATGCCAAACATGCAGTGAAACTTCAGCTGACTCTCCTCCCCACGCCCTCCAAGTTTGGTAAATATTGGAGGACCCCCAAAGCATGTCCTCCCAGGAACAAACCACAATGTGAATAATGACGAACTACAAACCATCACAAACTGCTATTTTCCTGGTTCATACCCAAGTCTATTTCTGATGGTTGTTGTAGGTTTTTCAGGCTCTTTGGTCATGTTCTGAAGGTTGTTCTATTTCTGATCTTTGAAATTGTGCTACCTCTGCCAGCTAGTTGCACACAGAACTATACACCATTTCATGAATGTAAGTGTAAATCAAATCAGTCCCGCTTACTCCCAGGTAAACAGACCTAGTATCAGACTTCATGGAAAGTGATAGGATTTCAATGTTAGCCATTCCATTTCATGTTGGCATTGTATCTCTCATTAAAATCCTGCTTTACCCCAACCTCCCTCTCATTACAACAAGCAGAAAACTTGGCTCTGGGAACACAGCTTTAATGAGGGCAAAGTCTATGGCCTGAGAGGAGGAAAAAAAGACCCAGCTTCTAAGAGCTCGTTAGTAAAATTGATTGTTCTTCTCTCAGTTGACTAAAGATCTCTCTTCCCTGCAGTGATGACTCGTCAGAATCAAGGTAAAGCCATAGCATTCCCTGTGGGTCTTCCTCCTACAGAATCTTACAAGAGAAACACATCAAGAGGAGAATCATATGATGTAGCTTTGGCCTGCCTAGACCATTTCAGACAACCAGGCAGAGGCTGAAGATTTGAGCGTTTCCCATTATTTTTTTAAAAAAGGAAAGGGACAAGCCAGCATGTGAAATTCCAGAAGCACTTCTTTTGCCATCATTGTAAAAGAAGATGGCAAACTCCTGTTGTCAGTTCCAATTAGAGGAATTGTTGTTACTTGCATTAAAATCTATATTTAAAAATGAAATTAAACATTGATCAATATTAAAATGGGAGCAGTTCTCAGATTGTTAAAGTGTATGCTTTTTATGTTGGCTCAATTCATTGGTGGTTATCAACTGCGTAGTTGCCTTTTCATCCTGCCTCAATTTGCCAGGCAGAATTAAAAACCCCTCTAGTTTAGAACAGACTAGTGCACAAGACTTGATAGACTAGTGATTCCCAGCCTTTGGTAAGAGAATAGGTTTTTGTAATGATTTGAACAAGGTCAAGCAATAATTATAAGAAATTGTTTTGACATTATGTTAATGCATGTCAATGCATTATCCCCAATTTAAACTTAATCACTAAAATTACCCTTGTGGTTCTGGGGGTGGGGTGGGAAACACCTTTTTAATGAAAGAAGGTTTGTTGAGGTGTGAATAATATCGAAATTGAGGGGTACACATGAGTTGCCAAGGAACGGGTTCAGTGTAACTCTTTGAATTCCGCTGTTGAATTTTGTGTGGCTTTTCATACAGATGCGTGTATCTATCTTTCCATTGGTTTATTTGGAACAGCATCTTCCTTTGGTGGGACCTATACTAGCAGATCCTGTTAGGGATCATGTTGGCATACTGGTGTTCTTTGGTGTTTGGATTTTTGGTCCTGTAAAAAAAAGAGAGAGAGATCTACCATCTTTCAGCAATTCAGAGCAACTATATGATGACTTTGGTGTCACCTTCTTTCTTTGAACATGCTATCCTATCCTTGGTCTTATTTGCCTTTTGGTTGAGATGACCTACATGCTTTCATCTATGCATGATGCTACAGCTTTCTCAATGATGCTGTGGATTCCTATTTTTTAAAATGGTAGTGGAAACATGCACAGAAGAGCATCAAAATACAAGGAAGCTGGACATTGTTCAATCGGTTGCTTGTCTCTCTTAGATGTGATCTTTTGATAGGTGACCAGATAGGTGGGATATTAAATAAATAAATAAATAAATAAATAAATAAGTAAGTAAGTAAGTAAGTAAGTAAGTAAGTAAGTAAGTAAGTAAGTAAGTAAGTAAGTAAGTAAGTAAGTAAGTAAGTAAGATGCAAATGGAAATTACAGCATCTTAATGTACCCAGCAACTAAATGCTGCAGTGCATCCTCAGCTCCTAATAGGAATGCCCTTGTCTTGGCAGTCAAATATCGACGATGGTTGACAACTCTGATATTGCAGGGACAGTGAATTCACTCTGCATCTTAGTCTAGATTGCACAGGAACTCTCCAAGGTGTTGAAGCCTGTCTCTATGAGATGTTCAGCACTATGGAAAAGGCATTTAAAGTTCAGATGAAACCAAGAGCAGATTAAATGTCTGAGTGAAACTGGAGTTACCAGTCTCCACTGATCTCTGACTGGTAAGAGTCCCCGATGGGAGCATTGATTTCCACTTGTCTTCCAATTGAGAATACTGTTTCTTCTCTTGGTCATTCACGAAGGCCATGTGGTTCTTCCCCCACTTTCCTTGCTTTTTATATATGCAAAATGGTGCACTGTTTGTCTATGGCTTCATTGATTTGGGGGTGTGCAAAGAGATATTTAATCTCACTCATTCCCTCGGCTGCATTCACACAGTGATTACAATCAGTTCTGTGCATAAAACACCTACGTCTCCATGCAACAGGACAGATGAGGTGGACAAAAGCTGACCTCCACTCTGCCTCAAACTACTGATGAGTGGAAACATTGAATATTTCAAGTTTCACTGACATTTGGCGCCACAAAACTCATTTTGCCTCTGAGTCTTCATATTCTTAATCTTAACAAAGATAGACCTCAATCTGGTGGCCATCCTCTAGACCAGCTATTCTCAACCTTTTTGAAGGCCATAGCCATGAACACAATAAGAAGGGGTGATAGGCTGAATCAGGACTGTATAAGCTGCATAATGAACTTGTAGACCGCAGACTACAGTTATCCCCATCTAAAGAGCCTGACCCGACCCACAATATGAGACTTTGGGTCTTTAATTTAAACATATAATTTTGGAACTACCCATGAAAACCTGTTGCACAGCTGAAGGAAGATGAATGATCATCGAAACCTCATTTTATTTATTTATTTAAATTTTCTTAGTGGTCCGATCAAGGTATCACCTGTTCCTGCATTTATATTGTTTGGGGGACTATATGGGCTTGTCCCGATTTTTTTTCTGAACCTTATAAGGTGGTATGTGTGAAGAATTGTTCCCAGTCTGTGGCCCCCTTCATGTGTGTCAGGGGGTCCCAGGGGTCCATATGGCCCCCGTTGAGATTAGCTGCTACAGACCCACTCATCTTCAATAACAGCCATCCAAATCTGAGCACTATCGGTTGCAAAAGAAAGCATTCTGCCCTTTGAACACTAGGTGGTAATCTGTAAAAGCGCTCTAACAAAAATGGCAGACGAACGCACTAAGCTCAAAATGTTGAGTCGGGTGTACATCATCTGGCATTTCATGAAATAGCCTTTGGAAGGAAGCGGCTTCCACCTGGCTTGACCCATGCGTGGAATGTGGCACGCTGGAGCTCATCCTTCTGGCTTCTTCATAGGAAGCAATTGCAAAGGGAAGACCTCTCTCGGTCAATAGCAGAGATCCCATTCTGTACATAGAAGTTTCATCTTCAACCTGTAGTCCTTCAGTTGGGGTCAAGCAGTAGAAGATGGGAGAGAATCCTTTTTGAGACCCAGCTGGGTTGCTGACAGAGCAGGTGACGTGAAACGTGAAAGCAGGCTGATCTTGGATAGCACGATGACCTGGACGCTTGACCAGCATCCTTGGCCTTTCGATCCAGCCTCTGTCATGCTGTTTGGTGTATTGCAAATCACAGCTGTAGGAAAAGTGGCGAGAACTTCCCACCCTCCCTTTCTCCCTCTTTCCAAATGATTTCTTTTTATTATTATTATTATTATTATTATTATTATTATTATTATGAACCGGATCTCTCCAGGCAGCAAGGGAAATCAGCGATAGCAACTCGCAGACTGGAGAAAAATCGCCCAGATCCAATATATATCATGCATGGTAATAACAACAGCTGTGTACCAAAAGAAAACAGAGTAATTATTTTCTCTACTACCTCAAAAAAACAAACAAACAAAAAGCTGTCTCTCACTAGCTCTTCCTCCCCAAACCCTACGGTATGTTGTGGATGTTTGAAGCCTGTTTTGGGAATAAAACTACATCAGGAAATGATCTTTTTTATCATTTCAGGTTACATGCTGGGTTTTATGCCTTGGAAAAACAAGAAAGCATCTCGGGCCACCTTAAAGCTAATGCTTTGGATTTGGCATATATTTTCTTGGACATAAAGCAATCACAATGTTCTTGTTTTTTGCACAATGGTCTAACACAGTGATGGAGAAACTGAGGGGAGGAAATCAGAATTTCCTCTCTCATATATTAATCTCTGAGCAATATTTTATGGAGAATGGAAACAGCTTCATGATTGACCCCTAGACATAACGAGGATTTGAGTGGCTGCGAGTAAAGAACTGTTTGTGCCTTTCAGAATAGGAGCTGTTCCTTGTTAGAAGGCCATGGAATTAAAATATGCATATGATTGTAATTATTGTAATTATTGTAAGCCACCCAGAGACCTCTGGGTAGAGTGGGCGGCATATAAATTAAATAAATAAATAAATAAATAAATAAATAAATAAATAAATAAATAAATAAATAAATAAATAAATATGAGGTCACATAAGGCTTAAAAATACAATTGTGTATCACTGGCAAGAGATACTTTTCCTGGCTAGAAAGGAAACAGTGGAATAAGAGATGTCATGCTGAACTCAGAAAATGCGAAGTTGGCTTTGTGAATTAATGAGGTGGCTGATAGATTAAGGGAAATTAAGGAAATTGGTATGTTATTTTTATTTGTATCTGTGCATTTCACACATGAGTGTGATTCTTTATCAGATGTATCTGAGTTGGGTGACGCCGGGTGTCCCAGAAGTGGGATGGGAAATAATAATGATGATGATCTAGCACTAATCTCATATATGTAATTTTTTTTACAAAAAAATCATATGGCAATTGGGGAAAAGGAAAGAATGCAGGGCTGTGCTACCCCAGTCCTGAACATTATGTCTCAACTGCTCCAGATACAGACATGCTCCCCACATCTTTACAAGAACACATCACTGCTAAACTCGTGGGGGAAAGTCCATGGTTTCACTTATCCACGATCTGAAAATATAAAAAATATTAAAAGAAAAAAAATCTAGAAATATGTATTTTCATGATGTACTTACCATAACTGGCCACTAGAGGCAGCCAGAGACCATGCTGTGTATTGCTGAAAAATATGGATTTTTTTATTTCCCCCCCCCCCTTTGCAACTTAAGTCCAACTGGACAGCAAGCCTCATGACCTGAGTCTCCATCCCTGTTTTTAAATGCATTTGCTTGTACCTCTATTACCCTGCTTGGGTGTCATTTGTTAGGAGAACAGCAGGTGAGCCCCTTAGTCCTAGACATAAATAAGTATAGAAGTAATATGTCACACTCTTGAGGGTGGGGAGCCTAAAGCCCTGGATAGAAGACGTATATATTTGAATTAAGGCTGCATCAACGAGGCTGAAATACATTGCTTTAATAAATCAAGATGCAAAGATACTCACAGCAATATTAGCAAAGAGAATGAATACTTTTATTACTAAGTATACAAGAATGGATCAAAGTGGTTTTACGATAGGGAGACAAATGGCAGATTTGATGAAGAGAGTCTTAGAGGTAATAAAGGTTATAAATAAGCAACAGGTGAAGGTGAGAATTAAGATACCTGCAGCTACTCATTCCATGAGCCGTTGGCGAGTACAATTTCCCTCTCTGTGTTCCCCCACATACACACACACACTTGTGATCCTAGCTAATCAGGATTGTGTTGATATTACAACACGGTGCAGTTAATCATATTTGAGTGTGACTCTACGATTGTCAAGTCTGGCGGACTACATTGTGTTGTAATGAAACCTTTTTTCTACATTGCCTGTGATTCCGTTTTTGGCAAGTGAAAGCCATCGGGAGACTGAGGGCAGGTGGGGCCCCAAGAAAATAACCGAGGAAATGCATTTACGAAAACGTTCCCAGCACCCAACAGAGCCAAAAGAGGATGTGACTTTGGGCCCTGGCAAGTTTATTTGTGATATGCTGTGCCTCGTATTTGGCTCAGTCTCAAGAAGGATTCTAATCAAAACAACAATAATGAACTAGTGAAGTAATGCAGTTATTGTTTCCGCACTTGATTTATGCGCAGTCAGCTATGTGCACTGTGTCCCTTCTTCTCTCTGATCTCTTGCCATCGAGAACTTGAAGGGTTAGCATTAAAGGCTAGTGTTCAATTCACACAAGATGCTGTAATTAGAGTTTCTTTGTAACATAATGCAAGTGTCAAGATGACCTCAGAGGCTATTTTGCTGTCTCAGGACCATATTGGACCCGGCTGTTGTTTTTCCCCCAACTGTGCGGAGCTTTTCTCTTTGAAGGACCTTTTATAGTTTGCCAGAGACCTACAATAGTTTCATCACTGTTTTTGCGCCGTTTTAGACTCTTTTGGGAAGGAAGGGATTTCAACTCTTCACCTCCACCTCTTCATATTTTAGGAGCATTTATCATGCATGGGTGACAACCAACTGAGAAACCGTAGCTGTCATTTCTTTTATGGAGGAGAAAAATATTATGTTTGTTAACTCTCTTTGCCCTTTCTGCATGGAAGGAGGTTCAAGGCTTTTTCCCTGCATCATTTGGAATGGGGTGGATTCATCCTTCCTGGCTAACACTGTGGCTAGCATCCTGTCAAATGATTGTTCCCATGTTGAAAGTCACAACAGTGCTGCAAACACGCGATTGTGACCCTTGTTCAAGTGTTACTGTCACAAACATAGACAGTAGGTATTCCTCGTGGTGATCATAGTTTGCATGACACCAGCACAGAGGTGACACAGCAGTACTTTCTTGTACTAGTGGGGCATTCTGCTCAGCAGAATCTCAAAAAGATCCTAGGTCATGTTAAATAGCTCAGAGGTTTGGGAATACATTGGTGGAGCCAGAGGTTTGGAGATCAGTTCCCCACTATGACTCCTTGCTGGGCTGAATTGATGATTCATATGATTCTTACCAGCTCTGCAGTTGTTGTTCTTGTTGTTGATTATGTTGTTGTTGTTGTTGTTGCTGCTGCTACTACTACTTAGGCATAATCACCCAAATATTTTACCACCCCAGAGTAGTAGAGGAGAAAAACTAGCCATCCAGGTCCCTATACTGAAGATTGATTGGTTGACATCATATTTCACACCAGCCTTCAGCTCCCATGGGCCACCAACATATTCAGAGGGAGGAGGAAAATAAGTAAATCACCAGTTGTCACTTATGTACATTCTTCCTGACTGGGAGAAATAATCTCCTTCTAACTGCTGCTCCTCTTGTCCATCAATGGAGCTGGATTGGCTTCCTCTTCGTTGATGATGCTTATTTGTGGATCCAAGGGGAAACAGCCTCCCATTTCACAGGTGGTGAGCCTGTGAATCTGGAAGCCCCAGGACAGCTGGATTCCACCTCTCTATGATGAAGGTTGAAGGGGAGAAAAAACAACAACAGAGCATGAAGGCAAATGTGAGCAATGAAATGAGCATCATTCTAGCTAATGACTGGGGAGGAAAGATGCTTTTAATTAAAGGATTATTCAAAGACTGAGGCCAAAATCACATTGTTAGTCCCAACCAGAATACATCCTATGAACCACTGGCCTTCTGGTAAGTCCACACTTACATAAATCTCATGGATTCAATGAGCCTACTCAAGTGGGAACTGACAATTAAATTAAGCCTGGAGGGAGTTTTCAACAGAAGAAATGAATAGAGTAAATGAATCCTGTAATGGGAACAAACAATGGTAGTTTTATTATCTCAGGGAATTGTGATGCTTCCTCAAGTCTCCAGGCAAGGAGGAAAACCTCAAAGAGAACAGCCCTGGAAAAATACATTTTTCTGCATGAGGTGCCATTAAAGCCTGATCACTCATCTCAGCTGGTTGCTATGAAACATTATGAAGATGCTTGTGTCTTGCATTTACTCAAAATTAGTGTACCCAAAAATCCAGGAGCATGAGGCAAGAACCAGTGAGTACAGGCACTCAAGTCCAGAGAGGGAATCTTCGTACCACAACTCATGAGCCTTTGTGATGCACTTCATATGGGAGAAGTCAGCAATGAAGAAATTACAAAGACCTGCACATACAGGGACTTGTTTCCAGTCTCCTGAAACCTCAAGGAATAGAGCGCTCCTGAAATGGGGACCCTAATTTCTGGATGTGCATCTATATTCCCTCACCACTATTGGTGCTTGGATAAGGTCTGTGTCATTTGTTATCGCTCATTGCAGCTTATTGGTGAGGCACTGGCATGCGTTTTGGTTGGACAACTGAGTGCATGACCAGGCACATTATAGAGATGCCCCCTGGCACCTTGTTAATTAGCCATGGCAATTTACACAAACCTTATGTGCTGTCAAGTTGGAACCTGCCTACAGTCACCCTAATGGGGCTTTCAAGGTAAATGAGATATTTAAGGAGTGGTTTTACCAGTTTCACACCCCCAGTGATTTTTTGTGGCTGATGGGAGATTTGAACCCAGGCCTCCTGAGTCTTAGTCCATCACTCTATCCACTAAACCACATTGGGTAAGTACTGACAAAATACCTGTATATACATACACACATGCATGCATGTAGCTCTTCAGCTTTCACAGAAAACCTTCCATAAGCACAAATTGGACTCTTACCAAGATTTGGGAGCTAGTTCCCGTGTTGAGCCTGTCTTTGGACTTCATGCAGACTTTTCTTTGCCTGCCAACCTTGCTTTGAGTCCTTAGAAGTGCCCTCAGATGGCACAACAAGTACTGATCCTAAGTAATTCATGTTGTTTATTTATTCAACATGTGCCAACAGGGTGGAACTGAGAGCGACCCTAGTAGGGTAGGAAGGCAAGTGCAATATTTAAGAAGTGGTTTTCGCAGTTTCATTCTCCCAGCAAGTTTTCATGGCTAAGCAGGAATTTGAACCCAGTCTCCTGCATCCTGGACCATTACTGTGCCCATTACACTACATTGGGTAACCCTGGAAATTCCTAGTGGATCTAAATAACATATCATGTGAAGCGGAACAATTAAAACCATGGGAATTTATACCAACTCCATTTCATGGGCACTTCAGGATCTCTGAAAAGCAGGTGAGCGTTTATGTGATCCCTTGCATAATCTCACAAGTTCATATAAAACATCAAAATGGGGGAGGTAATCACCTCCTCCCTGGGTGTGGGCTGAAAATGTAAATGTCGTATTGCTACAGTGGATTGATTGGGATGCATCAAATCACAGCCGCTAATAACCTGAGTCTCTTCATATTGTTATGTTTCATATCAGGACATTATAATGATTACAAATTACACCCCAGACATATCTGCTACAGGCTGTCTGGAGGAACACTATGTCAGCAAGTCTAGCCATTCCTTCACTCCTCACATGCCGGAGGGTTAATAAAATTATGAGTGATGAGGAGTAAGTAGAGGGGAAGACATCTCCTTGTCTCTCCCTCCCTGTTTTTACCCTAGCCATCTTGGGAACTGCACGGAAGAGCAGGGATCATGATAAATTTTCATTTATTGGAGTAGTAGCATTATATTATCATGCCAGTGCATTAATCGAAAAATATGAAGGAACATCTGCTTTAATAAGAACTACCAGCTAGGTTGGGAAGACCTGAAGTCTAGAAGCTATCGAAGACACATGAGTTTGAGCACCCTAAGGTGTTTGTCCAATATTTCCAGAGATTTGTTCAGTGATATAAGAACTGGTTTGAGATATACAAAAGACTGTAGATCACACAATCCACAGCAGGTTCACAGAATTCATAGAGAGATGGGCATGAAGTGCTAGTTTTGCAGTTCATGCTGGTTTTGCTGGTTCGTGCTGATTTCTCTCATCAAGGTCTATGTCATCTCTCTGTGTGCAAAACTAATGCCCCTTCCATTGGACAAGCAAAGGACCCATCTACACGCCAGCTACGGAAAGGCTAGCTCGTTTGTAGCTACATGACCCCAAGTTGCCTCCAACCGATGATGATTTTTGACTCTTTGAGGCCCTCTGGGAACCATATTTTTTTAAATTATTGAAACGTGGGGTAAAAAATATCATAAATTGAACCAAAGCTTCCTGTGTTTCCTTGCTCAGCCATTTGATGGTTACCATATGGATCTTTCAACTCAGAGCTGCTGAGATATTATTTATCAGACTGATTATAATATATACAGTATATATAGGTGGAGGAGAATCATGTGTTGCATCAGGCCTTGAATATTTTACTAATCCTTTGGAACAGATGGAACAAAAGGCTTCCCAGTTCATTTCCTTCTCCGATTTAGAAAGACCCAGTTGGGAAGGGGAAGGCATATGGTAAGCCCAACCGGATAGCCAAAACTGTGCAGAATTACTTCCGCCCTCCCCCTGTTGCCACCTGTTGGCTTCTTCCAGCTTTGGGGCCATGAAAAAGCAATAACTTCTTGTTAAAAACAAGAACAAAAAACCAAATTCATGAACATGATAGGTTATTTAATGGCCAAAAGAAGCTGCTGGGCAGCAAGTGATGAACTAGGTTTTTTTGGAACACCTACCTATAGACTGGTATAGCTCCATAGATGGGAAATCCTAAAGGAAAGGTGTGTGTGCTCTTGAAGTTTGGTGAGAATCTGGGCTGAAGCACCTTTCTGCATGTGTTTTTTGTGATAGCTAGGAAGCAGATCACAAGCCATCCAAATTGTGATCTGTTCCTCCATGTGATCGTCAGGGATGGGGAAACAGGCTGTGGGGTCCACTGTCACGTCAGACTTATGTCACACCCAGGAATTGGCTCGGACTCTGTTTTCTAACCCAATGACTTGGACTCAACCCATGACTTGTAACCCAACCACCCTTTCCCTTTTTTTCCTGGTGGAAAAGGCATGTTTTTAATAGGGACTTGGACTTGTGACTTGTGACTTGGATTTGGGACTTGGGACCCAAGTCTTGGACTTGACCTCAGAAGATGGTACTAAAGACTTTGATTTGGGGCTCAGATCGAAAGACTTGCCAACATCTCTAGTGACAACACCCTAGAACGAGATAATGGCGAACGATTTAAGGGCAAACTTCAGTTCTTAGTCTCAGCTAAAGTAGAACGTAAGGAAATCTACAGGAACTGGCTTTAAATCTCTATTTGAAATAAATGAGTGAGATAGGGAAGAAGGGGGAAAAAGTGGTATAGGGCATCACATTTTAAACTTCCATTCCTTTACCCCCCCCCCCCTCGCTGTGAATTTTGTGAAGCCAAGTTTGAACAAACACGGTAGGGAAGCTCAAAAGCAGTGGACTGTTTGTCCAGAGGTTAGCTTTATATCTGCAGACTTAGAAAGCGAGCTGTGTTAAACGCAACTGTAGCAAACCAGGCTTTAAAAAAAAGAGAGAGACAGGGAACAATCTGCTGAAAGGCAAGGAAATCCAGCATCCCCTTCTTGAACTCTCTGTGATTCCCGTTATGACCCCGATGGGCACCAAAATGCCGACAGTTCAGTTTCTTTTAACTACAAGCCAGGCTACCTTGAGTCCTCCATGAATCGTTTGGCAGCTGTAAGAATAATGAAGAGACTGGGGATGAAATGATTTCTAGAAGACGTATACCATCTCTGCGGTAGCACAGATAGCTGCAAAGAGTTTATTAGGGTTATTAATATAGATATGGATAGAATATCCCTGTCTCCATGTTAGTTGTCTGAATTCTTCCGTAATTAGGTTGCTGTGTCCTGGAGAAAAGTTAAACTCCATTATCAGAGGCAGTCCCGCTTGTTGCTGGATTAATATACCCACAGGAGCCTTTTAAGGCGAGTATGCAGGTTTCAGGCCAGTCCACTTAGGTTGCTGTGAAATTTCTAGAGTTTTGAAAAGTCACCTTGGCTGCAGTCAAAGCATCATGGGGTTGGAAGGGACCTATAAGGTCATTAAGTCCAACCCCCCTGATCGATTTAGGAATCCAAATCTAAGCAGATCTGACAGATGGTTGTCCAATTTTCTCTTGAAGGCCTCCAGCGTTGGAGTGCTCACTGCCTCCCGAGCTCATGGGTTCCGTTGTCGTACTGCTCCAACAGTTGAGAAGTTTTTCCCTCCCTGATAATCAGTCTCAATCCGACTTCCTTCAGCTTGAGCCCATTATTATGTGTCTGGCCCTCTGGGATGACAGAGACCCGATGTGTGGGGTTCTCAGAGTTGTAGTGCAAAAAGTAATCACTTTTCTCCAAACTCTGAAAATCTTTGCCTTTCAAACAGAGAAACAGAGAGAAAGATTCAGAGAAAAGTGGGGGGGGGGGTTTGGGGTTTTTTTTGCCCCTTTTCTTCCAAAGGGGCTTAAATCACTTACATTTTGGACGGGTTTAGCAGTGGCCAGGGACGTGGTGGCACTGCAGGCTAAACCACAGAAGCCTGTGCTGCAGGGTCAAAAGAGCAAGTAGTCGTAAGATCGAATCCACGTGACAGAGTGAGTGCCCGTCGCTTGTCCCAGCTCCCGCCAACCTAGCGGTTTGAAAGCATGCAAATGCGAGTAGATAAATAGGGACCACCTCGGTGGGAAGGTAACACCGTTCCGTGTCTAAGTCGCACTGGCCATGTGACCACGGAAAGATTGTCTTCGGACAAAACGCTGGCTCTATGGCTTGGAAACGAGGATGAGCACCGCCCCCTAGAGTCGAACACGACTGGACAAAAATGGTCAAGGGGAACCTTTACCTTTACCTTTACCTTAGCAGTAGCCACAATAATTTTACTTCTGTCGCTCCTTGCTTGAGGGAATCCCTTGTCAGTGGCTGCTCCCCTCCTCAAAATGTCCCAGATGTAACTGCATTCCAGAACAATATTTGTGGAGAGAGGAAGAGAGAGGAAGGGAAAGGAAGGGAGAAACAGACATTTTTTTAAAAATGGTGGCCATTAGGTGGAAGCCACAGTAAGGAGCATCATGACAGCTATTGATGGTGGACTTATAATAATGAACAAGTTACAGAACGCCAGAAGAACTGTTTCAAAAATGCACAAAATCCGAGGCTGACTTCATAAAACCTTGTGGTGGAGAATATTTTTTGTGTGTTTCTTTGTTGATTGAGCAAGGATGAATCAAATCAGGATGTATGTTATCATTATAACAACCAGTGCCTCCCTCACCATCAGTATATCTCAGTGAAATTAGTAAATCTTATGCGTGCTCAACTATAGATGAATCTTCTATACAGCTTCCCTCCTCGCTCACCAAGGGATGGCTATTAAGAAAGGGAGGGGCACCTTGAGAGAAATGCAATTTAAAGTTAATATTCATTAGCATAGCTGCTAGTTCTGGGCAATTGATTTTCAGATCCAGATGTTCCTATTTTAACTAAATGCTGTAGTGAAATGCTTAATTGATAAGTGACCTGAGCACTTTATATAAAAAAAATCTATTTTGTCCTGTGGTAATAAAAATCCAGAACAGTCAAGCAGAAGGAATTTCCCTTCATTTCCATGGTAGCTTTGTTTTATTGTATTTTTAAAAAAGAAATAAAATAAGTTTGTATTTAAGGCAAAGCAGGTTTTGGGGAGGGGGTGTTTCTACTCTGAGTATATTACTCTCCTTAAAAAAAAAAACTACAGCACAGGTGTAGTGAAGAAAATGCTATAGTCATCTGCTGAAATGTGAACAACCTTGTTTGTAAACTCTCAAGGCTCATTTAGAATGCCTTTTCCAAAGTCCTTAGGAGACCTGCTTTCACATAGGGAGATGTAAAAGTACAAGATTAAAACAAAAAGGAAATAAAATGCAGCAAGTAATGCCTTCTTGAACTCCACCACCTCCTGTCTCTAGCCAAATTCTTCTCAATGTTTATGTCTTTGACCGCAAGCCTACACCTCAGTGGTTCCCAAACCTGGCCCCTCAGATGTTCTTAGACAAAAATGCCCAGAAGCCTTCACCGCTAGCTGTGCTGGCCAGGACTTCTGGGAACTGTAGTCCAAGAACATCTGGAGACCCCAGGTTGGGAGCCACCGCTATACCTCGACAACAGGCAACTTTGGTGGCTCCAGGGGCCGGTTCTGTCCCCCCAGACTGTTGTGAGTGGCAATTCTACTGCAAATCTTACCCATCGGAAGTGCAGAGAGATGGAGGACAGAGATGCAAAGATTGGATGTAAGTGATGAGCTTGCCTCCAACCTCAATGTGATTCTCACCACCACTTGAAAATTAGAAGCAACCTAATTACTTGCATTTAGTGGGGTTTTTGTTTGTTTGTTTGTTTGTTTGTTTTGGAGAGAGTAAGAAGATCAGACTGAAGTTACTTTATTGGGAAATAAATTACTTAGGTGGTGTACTGAGGAATATTTGTGAATTAATTCACTTCTTTGGTATAATGAGCAACACTTTCTACAGTATTTATACACCCAATTATAGTTACACCCATAAATTTTGTGCAATCATTCAGTTGGATTCCAACCATTTTTGCTGAAACATCGCTTCACTGTATTTTAATATACCTGCAACTTTGTAGTTATTTTTACACTTATGAAGATGTGGCCTCACTAGATGGTGGTGGTGAATAGTCAAGTGTTTTCAAGAACTGCTGCCACTTCTAGCTGTGGTGTGGGTGTAGAGAGAAGAGACTATGTCATGGGAGTTACAGATTTTTAAAAATGTAATCTAAAAATGTAATGATGTCAGGAAGTGGAAGAAAGATAAAGTGTTACTTTCGTGGAGTTGTAACTATAACACTGTATGCAGATGGGTTGATAATTCAGTAGGTTGGAGCACCTGGCTGTGGAGTCAGGAGACAATGGTATGAATGCCCATTATAATTCCCAGAAAAAGAGCCAACTTGTACGGCCTTGAGCAAGCTACATAGTTCCAGATCATCTCCAGAAACAGGGATTAAGTAAACCACTTTGGATTGTTTTAAACCTGGAAAACTCCAGTTTTCTATAGTGGTTTCTATTGGAACAGACCTGACAGCACATAATCGTCAATTATACCAGTTGAAATGGCTTTGGAACTATAATGGAAAACAATTCCATTTGGAAAGAAACTTTCCAAGCTAAGAACTAAAGTCAATAATGGTTTCTAACCAGAGTAGACCCAATGAATGAAAGGGCTAGTTAAGCCAAATCCTATATAAGTCACACTGGTCAAAATCCTGTTGCTTAGCATAATAGATTTCTTTAGAGTAGGTCCATTGAGTCAGTGGGGATTTAGTAAGTCAGCTACTGTGTTATTTCCAAGTTAAAGAAAAACTTCCGACTTTAACTGCAATTTATTTTGCTAAAGTAAGAGACGGTTATAGTAAGCCCATTTGAATCAATGGATCCAGAAGGGGAGTTCTATTGACTCAAAGGGGCCTACTCAGATTGCAACTTAATATGCTAAAGTAAATCACTATTAGAGAGGACCCCTTTGAATCAAGGGAACTTATGGAGGAGTTGCCTCACCAGGCTACAGTACCATTGATTCAGTTGGCCTGCTAGAGTCATTCATCACACTAAGCAACAGGACTTTGGCTGTTGATTCAACTGATCTAATCTGTTTAGGGTTAAAATGTGGATGAGCCTTCTGCCCTGAAGAAGCTCAACCCTTCAATAATTCAGAATGTCCTTTGGTAGCCCCAAGAGTTGCTTCCTCTACAGAGGGCATGGGGTCGCTCTTTAGTTCAGTGGTACCTAACCTTGGGTCTCCAGATGTTCTTGGACTACAACTCCCAGAAATCGTGGCCAGCATAGCTAGTGGTAAAGACCTCTGGGAGTTTTAGTCCAAGGACATCTGGTTAGGAACCACTACTGATGGTGCTGCCTTTGTTTTGTGATAGGGAATACAAAAGCTTCTTCTGTCGACATATGTTCCAGGTATAACTAATTGTTCAATGTAACAGTTAGTGCCTTATTATGGACTTCACAGTGCTCCCATACCAACCTCCACTGAGGATTCTTGTTTAACCTAAGAGAAACATATATATTGTTTTGTCAAATGGTGGAACATCAGCTTGAGGTTTGTTTGTATTCTTTTTGTACTCTTGCAAATAACAAGAAAATGTATTATTGCACAAATGTTTGGGGAATTATCTGTTCCCACTGCATGTTGAAGGTACGTAGAATCTCTACGCCTATTGCTCTGGAAGAGATGATAAGCAAGAATGAGGGAGAATTTTGTCTGGGGTCTCCGCTTTTAGGTGAACCACCTAATTCACACTCCCCGGACTAAATATGCAGATCAGAAAACTGATATCCTTCACATGGTACATTTCTTTGAATTTTGTAATGCAACGCTCAGCTCAAAAATAATGTACAAAAGCATTTGTATTAGTAACTGAGGAATATAAGAAATGGCACAGATTGGTAAATTTGCATATAAATTCATACAGAAAGCATGAATATTAATTTTTTTCATAGTTCTTTGTTTAAGTACATATTAATTCAGAAATTGGATGCAATGTATCTCTGATTCAAACACATGTGATACTGTTATGGATGGGAAATAATTGTTAATTTGTAAGATTTGAATATTTCTGTTATGACATGTCTAAATTGTTTCTATAAATATCAAATGTAAACAATATTTAAACTGCTTAAAAGCAAATTTAAAAGATAGTGGCTGGAATCCTGTTGGCAATCATAAAGATAGTGGCTGGAATCCTGTTGGCAATCGTAAACTGGGATGATATCAGTTGTGGATATCAATTTCTAGTTTAATATTTCCTATTTTACCTCTACCCCAAGATCCCAAGACTCCTGAGGGATCTCTTTCAGTCTGGGAAAGACTTTCAGAGCCTTGGAATGGGGTGGGAAGGCTTTAATATCTGAAAATCCCCGCCAGCAGTTCCAAGGTAGTGTCAGATCAGGTTCTCATATTTTGGCTTGTTTGCTTGTTTGTTTCTTAAGCTTTGTCCCAGGAGTACAGTATAGCACTATGCCACTTCTGAAATACTTGAGCGCTAATGCACAGTAAGGACAAGAGCTTACACAGCAAAGGGAGGCATACATAAACTTCATTTAACAACAGTGGATGTTTGCTGGAAATCACTACTACAGGTAGAGAGCCAAAACAGGGAGACAGTTTAGTGCTAGACCATTAGCAGTCAAGGATGCAATTCCTGGCAAATGCCATGCTCTTCCTCCAAACGTGAGTAACAAGGAAGCAGAACAAGGAAGCAAAAACATCCTATTTGGAGAGCCCTGCTTTTGCTCCAAGTTGCCCATTTCCTACTGCCAGAGACTGGTCAGGAATCTTTCTTCCACTGCAAAGAGGAAAGCCAATTAAACGGAGACCATGCTTCTGTGGAAACAAAATAAAACAAGGCCAGAATATTTCTAAGAGGGAGAATTCCTTTGTATAAATAATGCTGGTATTTTAGGGGACACCTGAGACTGCATATTTCTGAAAGTATGATTGGGAAAAGAGAGTGGGGACCACGCTAGTATGCTACCTCTGGCTACTTCTTATAGGTCGCTGAAGTCCCAAAGGATTGCTATTTTCTGTGTAGCTATGGCAGCTGCAACACTGCTTCCAATTCTTTCCTCTCTCTCCTTTGCACAGATCTTCCACCTGCCTGCCAATTCCTTCAGTTCCATACTGCCTTAAATAATGGATTAAGTTTACATGGGGGAGGTGGGTGGAGGACATTCAGCTTAGGTAGAAAAGCAAAACAAGAATGGCAACATTTATCTCTCTGCTCTTTGGTAGCTAACTGGTAGCCCAGCATGACCTCAGAAGGTCACTTCCAGCTCCAGCGTCCTTCCAGGACTCAAAGTGACCTTACTTGTAATGCAACCCAGCTATTTCACAAGCCATGAGAGGTGTTAAGGAGCAATTTAAGGAGCCTATTCTCTATCGGGAAAGGCAACCAGGCATTCACAAAGTTTCCAGAACACCAGAGAATGAGAGAAGTGTTTAACCGAGCCTAAAGTCAGCATATGGCATGTTCACCTGGAGTGTAATGGGACGTGTTGAATTAGAGGTGCGCTTCCTAACAGACCTGATTGTCGTTTCTGCTTGGACACTCCCAGAATTCTAGCTGTGTTGAACCATCTGAAGAAACCCATTCTAGCAATTTTCATTCTCATTGGCTCATCTGCAAGTGCTGGGTGTTAAGGGCGCCATGTCTCAAGCCATCAAATAAATTCTCAGAGGATTGCTATGATGCTCCCATTCTCCAGATGACGAGACAACTCTCCGGAAGAGCAGCACTGAAAGAAGAGTTAGTTTGATCTTTCTTACAAGAGGTAACATGTTAGGTTACCCCTGTTTGCAACTAGCCTGCAGAAAATCATAGAATACAGTAACTGAATTGGAAGGCGCCTATAAGGCCATCAAGTCCAATCTCCTGCTTAAGGTAAGAATCCAAATCAAAAAAGTTCAGGCAGACGGACATCAAATTTCTTCTTGAATGCCTCTAGCATTGGAATGCTTATCACCTTCTGAGGTAATTGGTTCCATTGTTGTACTGCTCTAACAGTAAAGAAGTTTTTCCCCCTGATATTCAGCCTAAATCTGGCTTCTTGTGACCCCGCACGCTGAGATGATTGAGAACAGATTCTGCCCCTCCTCTGCATGACTACCTTTCAAGTATTTTAAAAGTGATGTCCTCTCTCCCCTCAGTCATCTTTTCTCAAGCCTATACATGCCCAGCTTATTCAGTCTTTCCCCATCGAACTTGGTTTCCGGTCTCCCGATCATTTTTGTTGCCCCCCTCTGAACTTGCTCCAGTTTGTTGACATCCTTCTTAAAGTGTGGTGTCCAGAGCAAATATCCCCCCCAAATATATTGTAACAGTACAGTTCCAGCCTAGGAACTACATACAGTTGTGCCCCGCTTAACGATTACCCCGCATTACTATGAATCCGCTTCACGATCGCAATTGCTGGAACGAATTAACGTCATTAAGCGAGGCACCACTGTATTTAAATGCTGTGACCTTTTGCTTATCAGGGAAAATGCTGACCTTTTCAGCCCCTCTCCAGCATTCCTGTCTTCTCTGTGTTCAGATAGAATTCTTGCAGACCTTATGAAGGATGAGTTTTGTAGCAACATTATATTGTTAAACGAGAGACAGTGTGCTCCCACCCCAAAGTGATGGGGTAAGGGATGCCACCTGCCTCAACCCCCCCCCTGCCAGCATAATTAACAGCTACTCTTCCTGCAAGGCAAAAATGTCAGGGTCGAGCTTGATCTGGAAGGGGTAATTAAGGCCCATTAGCTTTATGATGAAGCTGCTCCTGGTAGAGATGAAAACTGCTAGAAATGGTTTGATGGTCTGACTCAAGGCGGCTGCCTGCATTTCAGACGTGTCCCTGGGGAGGCAGGAAGAAAGACTGTCATCACGATGAGCACCTGCACTTTAACGCCGAGGACTCCACCACTGCGAGAACCTGATCTGACACTGCCGTATGTGTCGTTTTCCAGTCCTTGCTAGCTATGAATGAATTAACAAGGAGACGCGGCAATAAACACCCGGAGCGGAACACAATTTTCTTGCCAAGAGAAGAAACAACGATCTGAGTAGAAGTGTCACGCTCTGGGGAGATGAACAATAACTCTATAATCAATCATTCCCAACCAAATGGGGTTTTTGTTTGTTTGTTTCCCTTTATTTCGAAGCCTTCTTAACAGGAAGACAACCATCTGATATCAGCGCCCGCCACCCACCTTCAAATACAAAGGCTTTGTCGAAAACAGCCTGACATTATTTACAGCGACACGAAGGCAGATCATATTTCATTTCCTCTGTGTATGTGTGTGTGTGTGTGTGTATTTGTGAGAAGATACACATTGTTAGTATGTTTGGATTATAACTGTACCTGCGTACTTCATCATTTAGGTCTCTGGTTGCTGAGCTGGAGGCACAGTGAGGAATCAAACTCCCAACCTCTGGCTCCACAGTGAACTGAGCTGTCCAGCTAGCTTAGAATGGTCTCTACTCATCCCAAAGCCCTAGTTCTTTAAATCAACCAGCCCTGGATCCACTACAACACACCGTTGGCTCAAAATGGTTTCATCCTTCCACTCGGCCTTAATTTTGGCAGCAAACTTTAGGGACAAGAGAGAAAGGCCTATGGGTGGAACTGGGAGAAAATTCCCCACCTTTCTCCCGAATCAGCTGTTTTTAAAAAGCTCTCCTTATCAGCTCCAGGCGGTCCCTGGCTTGTTTGGAAGCTCTCTGCCAAGTTGGTTTTTATTGAAACTATTGAGCCACCTTTTGTTTGGCCATCTGATGAAAAGCGGTGATTACAAGATGCTAATGGGTCCTTCAGCTGTGACATCTCACTTTGTGAAGGAGGGCGGAAGTCTTCTTTAGTCAATTGGTGGCCTTCTGCCAAATCAGTGGTTTATTCCATTTCAGCGCACAAAGGAAAGCAATAAGAACAAAAATACAACCAATTGGCTTAGACAGAAGCATCGGACAGACATCAGTGCAAATTCCTCTATACTTCAGGAAGTAGCCGACACCTGTATTTATAATGAAACCACTCAAAAGACAAAAATTATCTGTGACCATATTCTTGATAAACATTTCTTTTTTATATATAATTGGTGGAATGTATCCTCTCATCCTGAAGGTCAGAAGTTTTGAACTTCCGACTTTGAACTTTTAGCTACACAGGAGAAGTACAGAAATTCACAGTTGAGAATAGCTTCAAGTTCACCAGCATCCACCCCTTTCTTATTAACTGGCACTTAGTAACTCACCCTGAGACATTTGCAAGAGGAGGAATAAAAATATGATGCACCTGAGAAAAGAGAGTCAAGCTGAAGGCTTTGAAGCTTGGCTAGGCTGAACCCTCCCAAGCTTCACCTTCCTGTCCTGGTGATAGCTGAGAGCTTCTCTTTTTTCTAAACAGGAAGCTTGGATGGAGGTCATCCTCAAAGCTTTCCTTTGAGGCCTTTCTCCCAGTTGCATCACATGCAGGTGCTTGCAAGTTGTCTGTAAGGTAGGTCAAACTCATAGGATGAAGAATTGTGGTACTCACATTCGAGAAAACCAAGAAATCCTGTTCCTAGTTGCTGATACTCTTTCATGGATTGCTGCCTTGTCGTGGCGAAGGGGCTTGAGTAACTCAGAGAAGCTATGGGCTATGCCGTGCAGGGACACCCAAGACGGACAGGACATAGTGGAGAGTTCCGACTAAACGCAATCCACCTGGAGTAGGAAATGGCAAGCCACTCCAGTATCTTTGCCAAGAACGCCCCATGATCAGAAACAAAAGGCTAAAAGATATGACGCTGGAAGATGGGCCCCTCAGGTCGGAAGGCGTCCAACATGCTACTGAGGAAGAGTGGAGGACAAGTACAAGTAGCTCCAGAGCTAATGAAGTGGCTGGGCCAAAGCCGAAAGGACACTCAGCTGTGGACGTGCCTGGAAGTGAAAGGAAAATCCAATGCTGTAAAGAAAAATACTGCATAGGAACCTGGAATGTAAGATCTATGAATGTTGGGAAGCTGGAGGTGGTCAAACAGGAGATGGCAAGAATAAACATCGACATCCTGGGCATCAGTGAACTAAAATGGACAGGAATGGGCGAATTCAGCTCAGATGATCATCATATCTACTATTGTGGGCAAGAATCCCGTAGAAGGAATGGAGTAGCCCTCATAGTCAACAAAAGAGTGGGAAAAGCTGTAATGGGATACAATCTCAAAAATGATAGAATGATGTCAATACGAATCCAAGGCAGACCATTCAACATCACAATAATCCAAGTTTATGCACCAACCAGCATTGCTGAGGAGACTGAAATTGAACAATTCTATGAAGATTTACAACACCTTCTAGAACTGACACCAAAGAAAGATGTTCTTCTCATTCTAGGGGACTGGAATGCTAAAGTAGGGAGCCAAGAGATAAAAGGAACAACAGGGAAGTTTGGCCTTGGAGTTCAGAACGAAGCAGGACAAAGGCTAATAGAGTTCTGTCAAGAGAATAAGCTGGTCATCACAAACACTCTTTTCCAACAACACAAGAGGCGACTCTATACATGGAAATCACCAGATGGGCGATATCGAAATCAGATTGATTATATTCTCTGCAGCCAAAGATGGAGAAGTTCTATACAGTCAGCAAAAACAAGACCTGGAGCTGACTGCGGTTCTGATCATCAGCTTCTCATAGCAAAATTCAAGCTTAGACTGAAGAGATTAGGAAAAACCACTGGGCCACTCAGGTATAATCTAAACCAAATCCCTTATGAATACACAGTGGAAGTAAAGAACAGATTTAAGGAACTAGATTTGGTGGACAGAGTGCCTGAAGAACTTTGGATAGAGGCTCGTAACATTGTCCAGGAGGCAGCAACGAAAACCATCCCAAAGAAAAGGAAATGCAAGAAAGCAAAGTGGCTGTCCAACGAGGCCTTAGAAATAGCAGAGAGGAGAAGGGAAGCAAAATGCAAGGGAGATAGGGAAAGCTACAGAAACTTGAATGCAGACTTCCAAAGAATAGCAAGGAGAGACAAGAGGGCCTTCTTAAATGAACAATGCAAAGAAATAGAGGAAGATAACAGAAAAGGAAAGACCAGAGATCTGTTCAGGAAAATTGGACATATTAGAGGAACATTTTGCGCAAAGATGAACATGATAAAAGACAAAAATGGGAGGGACCTAACAGAAGCAGAAGACGTCAAGAAGTGGTGGCAAGAATACACAGAGGAATTATATCAGAAAGATTTGGATATCCTGGACAACCCAGACAATGTAGTTGCTGACCTTGAGCCAGACATCCTGGAGAGCGAAGTCAAGTGGGCCTTAGAAAGCCTGGCTAACAACAAGGCCAGTGGAGGTGATGGCATTCCAGTTGAACTATTTAAAATCTTGAAAGATGATGCTGTTAAGGTGCTACATTCAATATGCCAGCAAGTTTGGAAAACTCAACAGTGGCCAGAGGATTGGAAAAGATCAGTCTACATCCCAATCCCAAAGAAAGGCAGTGCCAAAGAATGCTCCAACTACCGTACAATTGCACTCATTTCGCACGCTAGCAAGGTTATGCTCAAAATCCTCCAAGGTAGGCTTCAGCAGTATGTGGACCGAGAACTCCCAGAAGTACAAGCTGGATTCCGAAGAGGCAGAGGAACTCGAGACCAAATTGCTAACTTGCGCTGGATTATGGAGAAAGCCAGAGAGTTCCAGAAAAATATCTACTTCTGCTTCATTGACTATGCGAAAGCCTTTGACTGTGTGGACCACAGCAAACTATGGCAAGTTCTTAAAGAAATGGGAGTGCCTGACCACTTTATCTGTCTCCTGAGAAACCTATATGTGGGACAGGAAGCAACAGTTAGAACTGGTCATGGAACAACTGAGTGGTTCAAAATTGGGAAAGGAGTACGGCAAGGCTGTATATTGTCCCCCAGCTTATTTAACTTATATGCAGAATACATCATGCGGAAGGCTGGACTGGAGGAATCCCAAGCTGGAATTAAGATTGCAGGAAGAAATATCAACAACCTCCGATATGCAGATGATACCACTCTGATGGCAGAAAGTGAGGAGGAATTAAAGAACCTTGTAATGAGAGTGAAAGAGGAAAGTGCAAAAAACGGTCTGAAACTCAACATCAAAAAAACTAAGATCATGGCCACTGGTCCCATCACCTCCTGGGAAATAGAAGGGGAAGATATGGAGGCAGTGTCAAATTTTATCTTCCTGGGCTCCATGATCACTGCAGATGGAGACAGCAGCCCTGAAATTAAAAGACGCCTTCTTCTTGGGAGGAAAGCGATGACAAATCTTGACAGCATCTTGAAAAGCAGAGACATCACCTTGCCAACAAAAGTCCGAATAGTCAAAGCTATGGTTTTTCCTGTCGTGATGTATGGAAGTGAGAGCTGGACCATAAAGAAAGCTGACCGCCGAAGAATTGATGCCTTTGAATTGTGGTGCTGGAGGAGGCTCTTGAGAGTCCCGTGGACTGCACGAAGAACAAACATATCTGTTTTGAAGGAAATCAACCCTGAGTGCTCACTGGAAGGACAGATCCTGAAGCTGAGGCTCCAGTACTTTGGCCATCTCATGAGAAGAAAAGAGTCCTTGGAAAAAACCTTGATGTTAGGAAGGTGTGAAGGCAAGAGGAGAAGGGGACGACCGAGGATGAGATGGCTGGACAGTGTCTGCGAAGCAACCAACATGAACCTGACACAACTCCGGGAGGCAGTAGAAGACAGGAGGGCCTGGCGTGCTCTGGTCCATGGGGTCACGAAGAGTCGGACACGACTAAACGACTAAACACACAGTTGCTGATATGGGAGGGTGTGACCTAAGCTGTAACCACATAAGGATGCTGTACAAGCCAAGCCCAACGGCTGAGATATCTATGACCCTGTCCACCTTGTTCCATCCTCTCAGTGCTCCTTGCATTCCTATTTTGATTGCTGTCCCGACACCCTGACCTTGAAATTACAGTGACTACTCCTCTTAGACAGATCTATGGCATGACCCCGGCTTGTCCTCTTTTTCTTCTGTGTCTTTGGACAATCTGCTACTGCCTCTGTTGTATAGTGATGCTGCTTGGCTTTTTGACTTCCTCCCAACTCCCATGAAGAGGTTGTTCAAGTTATATCTGCTGCCTGAGTGGCTGGGCAATGAACAGGCAGAAATAAGGACTCATGCAACCCAGTGAGTCTGAAGAGATGATTCCCCCATTATCTGGAGGCTTTCCATGTAGGTCAGGTCATCTATTTCCAAGGATCTCAACTCATATAGAGAACCCCCATGGATAATGGAAGTTTATGGAGGAAGGCAATGACATTGGAAGGCCATCTTCCAAAACTCAGCCCGCAGCAAAGCTTGTTATCATTATACACAGATGATACTGTAGTTCTATCTTTAGCCCAGCTGGGCCTAAAGTAGTTCTTGTCTGCCTTTGCAACTTATTGTGATGCTAACTTTTTGTCCATTAGCAGTGTAAAAACTAAGATTCTGGTTGGGTCCCTCATTTCTCAGCATCCCAATGCACACCTTGGTGGATAGTGGACTTTTGTGGAGGAAGGGGAATGACACAAGAAGAAGGCAGTAGAGGCTACCTCATTCTATCTGTGTTGACTATAAGCTGATAGAAAATGCCCGGATAGGCTTATTAAAGAAACTGGAAAAAGACTTCCCTTTTGATAGTCCCACTTATACAAATTTCTATCTCTTTTGGAGGGGGAAATAGTGTAACTATAGTCGTATCAGGGAAATATGCATGCAGAAATGGTGTATATCTGCCAAAACGGCTAACGGTATTGGGTGCATTAGTAAAATGCCCATGTGAGAGCATACCTGCTTTATGAAGATTTCACGTTTAATTCGAAGTCATGCATTGATATGCAGCCGGATGGGAGGCATTTTAGATTCTAAAAATGAAAAGCTCGGAGGAACGAAAAATGACAGATGCGTTTATCACCGATGATACAAAATTAAGAGGCTGGCTAGAGCGAGCCAGCTGGCATTTCTCCAAGTGCTGATGCACCAAAAAAAGAAGAGAGGAAATATTAACATGGCCACAGGCTAGACATCAGCCACGGACATACAACCAAAAGACATAGACTTTAACAGCTGCCAAAGAGATCAGACACTGATGCCAACCTTACATGGAGTTCTAGCTGTCTTTGAGATAATATTTTGCTGGCCTTTAAGAAATAGAATTGTACCATGGAAATGTTTTCTTATTCTGTTATTATAAACTCCCAAGTGGGTGATGCTATTAATAATCTTATCTTAGAACTGCAGAGCTGGAAGGGACTCTATGGATCATCAAGACCAGACCCGGTCAAGGAGGCCAACTGGAGAATTCAACTCTGAACCTCTGACTCCACAGCCACAGACCTAAACCACTGAGCTATCCAGTAGTTCCATGCACAGTTTTACTGGGAAAGTCTCAGTTAGGACAACAATTGAGGTTTTTAAGGCCATACTAAGGTCAATCAAGAGAAGCTATGATTCTTTGGAAAAGACAATAATGTTGGGAAAGGTGGAGGGTAGCAGGAAAAGAGGAAGACCAAATACAAGACGGACTGACTCTCTCAAGGAAGCCACAGGGCTTGAGTTTGCAAGAGTTGAGCAGGGCTGTTGAGAACAAGACATTTTGGAGGTCATTCATTCATAGGGGTGCCATAAGTCAGGGACGATATGATGGCACATAACAACAACAGACAAATGAAGATGTCCAAAGTCAGTTTATTCAAGGGTAGCACTGCATAAATTAGGCAAATATAAACGAATAAATGAACACGTTAGGGAAAACACAGAAAACTCCTTTATGTCTTGAAAACAAGGATGGGTATAAAATGCAAGTGGAATTCAAAGAAAGCAAGCATTGAAAAGGAGAGATTTTTATATCCCCAGGGGAGTTTACTTTTTAAAATCTCTCCCACTTTTCCTGTTATTTTTTTGAGACAGCTACATTATTAGGTCTATTAATAGGAACTGTTTAACTGTTTGCTTGATATTGTTATAATAACGTTGATGTTACTCATCCTGTAAAACTGTTAATTGACCCATTGGTATGTTTTCTATTCATTTACACTTTTGGTATGTTTTGAATGAAGACTTAATAATTGAACTGCCAGTATTAGACTGTAGTGGCATTCTAAATTCTATTGTGCATCATGGCTACTGTGCAGTTATTGTGGTGTATTGTTGTATCTAAATTGTCTGTTTCCCATGAGCTGCTTAGAGCGTGATGTGTTTTGGGAAAATAGTAGAAACCGTAGCTCAGGAATTGTCCCCCAGCTTGAATTAGTGGTGACAATTTCGTGATAAAGAGGTACGTTGTGATAATTAGGTTTACAAATAGCTGGTTGACCTGAGCGTTATTTAATTCTTATATAGGCAGGCTAAGTATTTATAGACTGGTTTCCTATTAAAATGTATATGACAAATAGAGATGGGCACAAAGCACCAGTTCGGCAGTTCGTGGCAGTTCGTTTATTGGCCAAACAAAAGTTTGGAGCTTGAAAGGGCCCCGCCCCCACCCGCAGGCGACCACTCAGAGGCAGCAGCTTGGGTTTTTTGCCCCATCCCCTCTGAGTGCTTGCCTCTGAGTGGCTGCCTTCTGGAGGAGGTGGGGCTTTGAAGCACTGAGCACCAATTCGGAGGATAAACAAATCACGAATCACCGAACAGAATAAACAAACCATCACGAATCACCGAACTGGATAAACAAACCATCACGAATCACCGAACCGGCAGTTCATGCCCCTCTTTGCAGATGCTGGAACATCCCAGCATCCTTGCAAGCTCTGACTTCAGTGAGTGGAGATTCGTTTTTAAAAATCACCAACAAAAAATATCCAAGGGAGGGAAGAAAACAGTTTGAGAAGATGCTGTTTTCTCACTTTCAAGGTCACCCCCTCCAAGATCTAGATTTTGATTGACCTCCTTGGCTTCTTGTATTTTTCAAACTGCCTTTCTTTTAAAACACATCAGGTCTCTAAGGCACTCGGGTGTCAGAACCGTCACATGAAGTAGACACGCGGTAGTATGCTGAGTGGAAGATGTTGACATCAGGTTGATTGATGATGATTCCCAAACTCATGCCACTGACAGTGAGCTGGTGATGTCCTCCCCAGTATCTTTATTTGGGGCATCAAGAAAGAGCACCAGTTGCACCATCAGACAGAGTGAGACACTCATTAGGGGTAGCATGTTCCAAGCATTGTCAAAGGGCATCAAATCCTTAACCATTTAAGTTGCTGCCATTGTATTATTACTGTCAGAGGATGGAATTTGGAGAATTTCCTGCTTCCTGCATTCTTCCTGTGTCTTTTGGCTGGCTTGGGGTACACTGCACCTTGGCCGTTGTGGGTCATGAAAGCTGTATTATGTTCTGCTCCGCCTCAGGCAGTGAAATGTCTTGGGAGGCCCTGTTAAGAATCTGGACTAGACAGAATAGAGAATGTTTTTTTTACTTGATCTGCTTCTTAAGCAACAAGGACTTGGAAGATTTTTCTGTAGCCTGTTGGCCCCAACTGCTGGGCAAACTTTGCTGGCATTAACTTTTACAGGTCACTATTTTTATTTTTATCGCTCTTTTTTGTTATGAACCCAATACAGTCACCTAGGCCAGAAGCAATTACTGTTTGCAAATGCACTTGCTTTACCTCCAGTTAATTCATCTCCAAGTAATGATGTGAATGAATAATTTCCCCCATATATATAATCCAGTGACCTGATTAGACTGGCATACAATCCAAAGACTTCACTATATGATGATTTCAAATGAGGGATGTGCGCACTTCAGGGACAAATGGGTAGAAATGGATCCAAATCAAAGGTATTTAATTATCATCATCCTCTTTGAACCACAGAGCTGGAAGGGACCCTATGGATCATCAAGTCCAGCCCCTGTCAAGGAGGCCGTGGGGGGGAATTGAACTCCCAACCTCTGGCTCCACTGCTAGAGACCTAACCCACTTGGAGGGTGACTCCGGGGTTGAAAGGGTTGTGCTTCTCTATAGATCAGTCATGGAATTGTTTGTTAGATCTCAGGATTTGGCCCTAAAATCTCACAGAACAGGGTGTTGCTGACCATTCTGATGACATTTAAAGGACCACACTTACCCTTTTTGCTGTGAGGGATAGAATATTTATTTTATTTATTAGATTTCTATCCCACCCATCTAGACCAAAGGTCTACGCTTTGGTCTAGAATACATTATAGACAATCATTCTCGTGTGTCAATCAGCCTAGGGTTTCCCAGTTGGTACCTTCTCTCACATTTCACAGCCCAAACATGAGACTGGGATCCTTAGGGCCTCACATCTGGCAGGTCTTTGTTCCAAAAGGAACGGTAGACAAGGTACGATTCTGCCCTGATGAAAGCATCATCAATTCCTAAGTTCGTTCACTGAAACGAACAACCAGTCTTCTCTGGCCTTACAAGGACGTTGCACCAATATTAAAGGTAGTTCCTGGGCGTAAATGTTAAGAAGTGGGGCAGCTGCATAGATTAGCGGTGGCATAAGGGAAATGCGTGAAAAGCACAGCAACCCATCTAGACCTGACCTTTCTCAGCAATGTGGCTTAGAAATTCCAATTTTTGCTCTCTGTAAGGAATCAAGCAGAGCACGCTGTGGGAAGCTAACAGCCCACTTCTATTTCTGTGAGACGTCTTTCTTACTCTGGATGCCCTTTTGCGTTTGGAACGAATAAAGGTAACCATGGTGTAGGCATTAACAGGCTACATGGTACCTGCCGATTATTTCTTACATCTGATGCTCAAGGAGAAGTCACTTATTTGTACCTGCTTGTCAAGCAGGCGTTCCGCCATTTTGTGCCTCCTTAAGGCTGAGCGACAGCCTTAATCCTAGTGCCTGTTGTGGTGGTCTTTTCCCCTTGTGGTATACCAAAGGTTTTTTTCCCTTTTTCTTAGTGTGTCCATGCAATGTGACAAGAGGAAAATGTGTTCCAAAAAGACTGGAGAAGAAATATTCACTGAAATTCTTTATGAGTGAGGTTGGTCCAGGGTTCTTGAATGAATCTTTCTTTTGTTGGCTTCTTTACTCACAGAATTTATTATGGCAACTGGAAAAGCTGTCAAGCTGCTTACCTTGAAGAATTAGGGGGGGAAAGGGCTATCTTCATTTTAACCATCATCATCATCTTAGAACTGCAGAGCAGGAAGGGACCCTTCCTTCCTTCCTTCCTTCCTTCCTTCCTTCCTTCCTTCCTTCCTTCCTTCCTTCCTTCCTTCCTTCCTTCCTTCCTTCCTTCCTTCCTTCCTTCCTTGGAGGAAGATTCCCACAGCTAAACATCTTGTACAAATTTGCTTGTTGATGCAGGTTAATTGGGTATGTTAAACTCGCGTTAGGGAAGAGGAGCTGCCTCCAGTCTCTAGAGCATCTTCTGACAGCTGTGAAAGATATGAAGCCTAATTGTGCTTCTGTCAAAATAAAATCAAATGCATGTATTCGCAAAAAGTACAAGCGGATGATAGTGGTCTGGGTTCAGGATGGACCAAATGCAAGAAACACTCTACAACAAGACAAGATTGCACACTAGTCCATGCTGAGATGTTACTTCCTGGTTCATACAGGGAACCCCCAGAGTTCAGGTAGAGGGCTCTTACAACTGAAGGTTGCTGAACACACAAATTTCAGCATACTGGTGGATAAAGAGAGAAAGAAGCATTCACTCTGACCTGCTGACTTTCAACATGAAGGATCTTAAATAAATATTTGCTAATGTATGGAGGAAAGCTGGGTCACAGAGTAAATCCTTCCTATTTCATTCTTATAGATGGGGACAATATTTTTATAAAAGCTTTTCTTCAGTGAGTGACATTACAAGGGTTTTTGTATATTTTTATTAGATTTTTTGGCATCCTCACATGTAACCTTGAGTAGGTTTGACTAGGAGGGATTTTTCTAGGCTGGGGTGGCTGTCAATCATCTCTCATTTCAGAGAGTCCCACCTCTCTGCTGTGAGCTTCTTCCCTCTCTTTAATCTGTTGGCCTGTTGCTGAAAGTCAGTCATGTCTGTCAGTTTGCTGTTTGAGCTGTTCAGTTGTAAGTAATGAAACCCTTTTACTCTTTCTCTTACTAACCTCTCAGAGTGTTATTGAGACTGTAAGTGGCAGCTACATGAGAAAAGGGATGATTAATCTGGGGGACTTTTGAATCCCTGCACTTCTGCTGCACACCTAGAGAAATTTAAGCAGAAATTCAAAACCCTGCAATATTTTTCATATCTGTGGGGGGGGGGAAGTGCAGACGTGTTGTTTGTGCAGTAACTTGGTCTTTGGCTCAAAATGCATTTTTTTATTCTACAGAATGCAGGGGTTTTTTTTATTTGTGTTGTGCTTGGCTCATGCTGCCCATAATGAAAAAGCACCTTTTCTTTCTAGTAAGAGAGTATTTTTTTTTTTAAAAAAAAGATCTCATAGTTGTTGCCAATTTTTTTTTCAGGGGGTGTCTTGATGTGCTGGGACACCTTTTTAAAACTCCAGATGAGAAATCTGTATTGGTTACCTTACCAGTCACATGAGTCCTGAACTGTAGCCTACAGCATAGATCTTGGGGCCCTACAATCCTGCATGATATATCACAGCATCATTGCTGGACGCACAGGCTGAAAAGTGGCTGCCCAGCGGCTGCCACCATAGCACCTGCTGATGGTTCCAAGATGTGTGGGGTGTGAGTCCTCTCCTAGTTTTATTCTGAATGTTACAGGAGCTGTCCAGAGTACCCTCCACAAAACAGATTAAGCACCTTGGACAGGTCTTTTAACATTGGCAATAAAACCTGGAGCACATTCACTGCTACACTGACATTGGAGCCACCAGCCTCCCCCCCATCTGCAGGGCAACCTGCAGTCAAATACATTGCTCTGCTGCAGAATCCATGTAACATATTCTCCCCCCACCCCCCGTTGCATATCTCTTTGCTGTGTCGCTGCTGCCGGTTTGGTGGATTGCTTTTTGTAATCTTGCTTCTTTTTCAAACAGTAAACTTGTTCGCGATGTAATTACCATGATAAAGCTCTGTGGCATGACGGATCATCCTTAACTGTGCTGTCGCTGCTAGCTTCAGACAAGAGAATATTTCATCTGATGCCTTTGCGGGAGGCAAGAGTAAACAATGCTGGGGGAAACTGAAAGGGGCTATCTTTTGGGATGCACCTGCGACTGGATTGTTCTCCACCTGTCAAGAGCCTTCTCTCATATCATCTGGTCTTCTCCAAAATGAAGGCTCTCCTGTGTTGTCCATGTTTGCTGATCCAACCCAAAGGAGTACAACAGTGCAGAGGGTCCAAGACCACATCAATCTTTGGAAGGTGGGTTGGGTTCTAGGTAACTTCTGGAAACTATTGATGAAAGACAAGGTCAGAGTTACACAATTGTCTGGGAGACACATCAAGCTTTAATTTTTTTTAAAAAAGATAACTCTTCCAAGGTGTTGGAGAAATTTGTCCGAATCGTTCTTCTGCTTTTAGGAGAATGTTAGATCATAACCGTCTTGCTTCTGATACCAGCTGTTTGCCTACTTTATTCTGTGACTCAGATTGTTGGATTGTTGACCAATCCATTGCCACAGATTTCTTCATCTCCCCCTAAAATAACATTTCTGTGATGGATGTGACTGTGATAATCCAAGTGCTGCCAAGATGAGTCGGCCACTGCACCCATCAGCCCCAGCCAGCCAGAGGTTATGGGAATTGAAGTCAAAAACATCTGGAGGTCCTCAGCTTCCCTCCCCTCACCAAAGCACACACATATACAGACACAGACACATGCCAGCGCACAGACACACATACAATCTAAGCCATTGTTCTGTAACACTGCATGCAAGTCACTGATGCCATACAAGAGGCACAGATGTAAGGAGACATCATCTCTTTGCCACAAGTTTACATTTTATGAAACACAGTTGATAATTTCCAAAAATCAGAGATCTTTGGTCATCCTTCTTCCAGGGTACAAAGGTTCTGCCCTTTTTAATCTTGGGCTGGCTGGATCTTCTTGCCATTTTATTCATTCATTCATTCATTCATTCATTCATTCATTCATTCATTCATTCATTCATTCATTCATTCCCCACAGTTCTGCATAACAGCTAGCTTTGCAGGGTGCTCAACTTGCATAAGAGAGTCAGCTAATGTGTTTGTGAAAGGCAGAGGAAGATCAAATACAAGATGGACGGACTCCCTAATGGACCACAGGCTTAGGTCTATAAGAGGGCAGTTGAGGACAGGGCATTTTGGAGGTGACTTGATGTCACATAACAACAACGACTTGGTCATATTTACATTTGCTTCAAGATGATTTGGTGTGCCTGGCTCTAGAGCTGGTCAGGGAGTTTGAATCCTCACTGTGCCCAGCCGAAGGGACGGTCAAGATGAATCAGAATGAGCCCAGGTGATGAGGTCAACGACCCTGCCACTTCTGTGGCCTTGAGCAAACTCTATGGTCCTAGAGCGCCACCTGGAGGAGGAACTAGTAAGCCACGTCTGGAAAACCTTGATAGGTTAGACTTAGCTTGATGACACATATAGATTTAATTCTGGATCTTCTTCCAGCTCTAATGAAATAGAAGGCTGTCTGAAAAACCTTTGATTCTACCAGTCGAGAGACTGCAGACCTTTTGAATGGAAGAAACATAACTGGACACAACATCTGAAGAAGAAACCGTTCTATAAATCCCAGAGCCCATGAATAGTAAAACTAACAAGAATGGCTTCACTTAATCTTATCTTTTCCAGACAGTTTCTGTGTTCCAGATGTAATTATAGTGATAAAACAATGTGACAAAACTGCTGGCGTTTATCACAGTATCATAGTTGTTGACTTAGATGACAGGGCAATCATTTTCTAAGAGACCTTTTATTTCCCCTCCCCCCCCCTTCCCTTTCTAAGCCGGCATGTGTGTTTAAACTCAGGGCACATCTCCATGATAAATTGCATTATCCACATTTTCACAGTCCTTAAATTTTATCTGTTTTATGCATGAGCCACTCTTCGGCTAGAAATTTACATTTTTTTTGTGATGCAGGACAGCGTGTGAAGGAGTGGTAGTGCTGGCGCTTGCAATGTGCTCTTCTAGTGATAAAGTTGGGTGCAAGCAGTGAAGGACTTAATCCAGTAGTTCCCAACCTTGTGTCACTCAGGTGTTCTTGGACTGCAACTCCCAAACATTTGTCATAAATATATTGACAGTTGCATCCATTTCATTGGTTTCGTTCTGAAAAAATTAAATGCCCCCTCCCTTAAGACTGCTTTTCTTAAAAAAAAAGAATTGGGGTGTTCTTATACCGATGAAGTTGACATTCTCATTGTGAACTGGAGATAATTATGCAATTTAAAATAGATTCAGAGAATGACAAAAATCTCTTTGTTGTATTTTGGAATGACAAATTTGTTGAAAAAGTTCCTCCTCCTTTGTTCTTTGGTGATCTGCATTTCTACCCTACAGGTAGGAAGATCATATCTAAGATGCTTTGCTGTCTATTTGAAATCTAATAAAAAAGAATATTTCTTAAACAAAAGAATCTTCTGAACAAGGGAATCACATTATCCTGCTAATCTCAGCATCACAAGGGTAGCTTTTGATTGCTCCCGACTACCTCTTTTTATGCATGCTAGTGGCATCTCACTACACCCGAGGGAGAGGCAACAGATTCCTACTCCGCTCATCTATTTGAACCCAAATGAGGTAGCACCTTTCACCTTCCAGTGTTCTTCTATCAGTTGCAAGTCCTCTCTCAGCAGTAAAATATTTGCAAGGATTTTTTCCCCTTTTCCTGAGCTGGCAGAGGGTGCTGTACCTTCACCATATGGTCCTCCTTTTCCAGGGGCCAACCATCATCTTACCTCTGTCCTCTGATTCAACACAGTCCTTATTTCTATCTCTTAGCAATACCTTGTTCAAGTGGTTTCTGTCCGCATTCCCAGATAAGAATGGATGAAGCATCCATGTCATTAACAAGAGAGAGAGGGAGAGACTGATAAAAATAGTAGAGTTAAAATGGGTCTTATTGGTAATCTAGTCTAGCCCTCACTGATCCAGGAAATACACAGCCAAAACACTCCTAGCAGGGGCTGCCTCTTCATTGAAGGATGATGAGAACTTTACCAAGGTTTAGTTCAGGTCTGTACTCCTTCTTCCTCAGCCCAATATTGTCGTCATGTGACAGTCACCATCAGCATGGGATTGGGAGAAGTAGCTAACTTTGCTATTTGTCACTTTGCTCACTTGAGCAATGGTGAGTCTAAAGAGGGTCCCTTTTTTCCCTCTCTATCACCTCTTCCATTTCCCCCCCACCTCCTCCACTCATAGGAGGATGGAGTTGCAAGAAGAAAGGGTCCTTCTTGCCGGAGGTCTAAACTGATGGGTTCTAGAGGGCTCTTGATAAGCAAGATATAAAGCCACTGCCCAGAGTAGACCTTCGGTCTAGATGGGTGGGGTAAAAATCCAATTAAATAAAATAAATAAAAAATATTAAATAAATAAAACCAGCCTTTGGGGGGGAATGGTGGTCAGTGTTGCACACTCTCCAAAATTACCACAAACATAACAGAGGAAAAAGACTGCACTTGATGAACCATTTACTAAAAATATGCATTGTTGTGACCATGGTAGGCAATGATGAAAATAACATCCTTTAAATTCATTGTGAAGCATTTCGAAGAATTGAGGGTAACGACATCATTTTAATCCATTCTTTTCAAGCTCTAATAGGCTTGAAAAACTGCTTATTGTGGTTACCCTGAATAGTAATTTTTTTGGTGGGTGTGCTTACTCTAATCCACATCATCACATCTTAGAACTTCAGAGCTAGAAGGAACCCTATGGATTATCAGGTCCTGCCCCTGTCAAACAGGCACAAAATGGGAATTGAACTCCCACCCTCTGGCTCCACAACCAGATACCTAAACCATGGAGCTCTATACCATTTTATTCCCATTGTACGTGTGTGGCAGCAACTGAGGCTGCCACCAACCCATGGACACAAAATGTGGGTCATGCTGGCCAAAGTGAGATTTGAACCCAGGCCACCCCTGTCCATGTTGTCATTCCCAACTCATAGGTTCCTCAAGAGCGTTGACAACTAAGAACAAACTGTGTTCAAAGGGAGCCAATTGCATACTCAGGGGGGAAAATAAGGAGTTCACAAGGTGCTTAAACTAAACCCAACTTCACATGGCTTGTAGGGTAAACAATACGAGACTACCCGTACCTACTCATCTTAGATGTTTCTCCTCCGCCATGCAACTTAGCAGATGTTTCAACTCTGCATCAGGGATTATGGGAGGGGAAAAAAACCCACACTGAATATTGACTTTGTTCTACCGCCTTCATCCTTGGGTTCTTCTTGGCTCCTCATTGTGGGAACCACAGGTTGATTTCAAAGCCCGACTTTTATCAGAATGTATCTTGTGCTCTCTTCCTTTGATCCTGTCGACACCGTTTGGAGGACTACCGGATTGCTAGACTGACAGAAAGAGGTTTTTTTTTTAAAAAAAAAAGATAAAAGCTATTTCTGCGAGTATTGCTTGTACAATAAGTTGCTCACCGACTTGGTTGCTGTGAATTCAGAAGGCGTTGGTATTTGTTGAAGCCATGATTTGGCTGCAGAAAAAAGACCAGCCAAGGGCTGAACACAGTGGCTTAGAGAGTACGGCAACACAGTGTTTCTTTTGAAACAAGCAGCCAGCTGGGAATTACATAGATACAGCCCACTTCTCAAACCAATTAGAAAGCCACTGGCTCACTTTTCCCAGTAATTATGCTTTGGTATTCTTACAGCAACTTTGCTGCTATATATTTTTTGCTCCAATTGTCTTTTTCATCTCCATTTCTTATAATCCACCCTTTTTCTTCAGTAGATACTGTTGGAATATCGATTCTTTCTTATCGCTCATGTTTTGAGCTGGTTTTGTTTTAGAAAAGACATTTAAGTCCCACCTTCCAGTTTAAAAGAAAATGGATAATTGTACAGCCCAAAACAGAACGTTAATATGTGTGATGTAAATATTCACCCATGACTGGTCACCATGAACATCCTGGAGAGTCTGGGTGGTGGCCATGGAGGTGCGTCTACCACATTTCCAGTGCTCTTTGACCCAGGTGGTTTCTGAGGAAGCTGAACATGTTTGTGTGGCTAATTCTGGGTTTTTTGGGAAGATTATGTGGAAGGTTGTAACAAAATGTTTGAGGTAGAGATGTGTCAGTTGGCTTTAGCCAAGAAACTTGCCCTCTGGAGGCATCCAGAAGCCAAGTTCTCCAGTTGCCACCATCACTTCTAGTTTCCATTTCAGAATGGGATGAGGGTCCCCCCCCCCGATTGTGGTGTCTCCCTGCTAACCTTCTGAGCTGCTTGTATCCACCTCACGTGTGCTCAGAGCAGTTGGTGAAGAATCATGTGGGTTGGAGAAAGATGGAGGGCTGAGCTTCAGGAATGCTGTAGGAATGACACTGTAGACTTTGTAATTGTTCCCATTGTGTGCTTTCACCATTAGCCCTTGGCTATAAAGACCTTCTAGCTAGTGACCTCTCCTTCACCTCTGTAGGGAGAACTGTAAATGAGTATATGAGTGAGACAGAGAGATGACGACCAGATGAAAGAAGGGTTTGAGAAGCTCAGTAAGGTTGATCTACCAAGAAAAGGGCAGGTCCTGCTGCAGTGAATCATTCCGAATTTTTTTTTTCCCCTGCTAGCCCCCTGAGCTGCTGTATCCATCTGAGGAGTGCTGAGGGCAGGGTAGTCCTGGTGAGCCATGCGGGCCAATCTGCATTACAATGCAGAGCATTAAAGGGGCAAAGACTCCTTTTAGTGTGGTCTGTAATCCTATTAGAAGGATTAGCCTGTTGTCCTTGGCTATCTGATGTTGGTAAGAATGCATTTAGGTCATCAGTTAGGAAATTTGAACACACACACACACACAGAAGGGTGGGGGAAGCAAGATGAGGGCAGGAATAGACAATCCCCTTTCACACTGCTGTACCTGCCTTTTTGTGCTTTCTGCAATCATCAGATTGCACCCTAATGTAAATGGCTCGCTCGACTCTTTCCTCCCCAACCCCATCCCGTCACCTTTAGAAGTACAGATGTTTTGAGAGAAAGACCAGAGGTGTACCTGCAAGCATTTCTGGGCCTTGGAAGGATGAGAAGTTTAAATGGCTTTGGACAGTGGAGAGGGAGGAGAGCAGGGGAGGCTACTTACATTACAGTGGAAGAAGGGAAAACACACCTAAGAACTTTGATCCACAGAGAAGTTGATGTAGCCGTTAAAAAGCAACGGAAGCCAAAGCTGTTTGGCAGGAACCCAATCAGTTTAAAATCTCTCCATCTATTGATTCCTGGTCCTGCTACAGTTTATTTTGAGGTCTTTTTATTTAGAAGGTCATCAGTGAACTCTGCGAACAGAACATATATACGCAGAGCGAAGCTAATGGGAATAATTAGAGGTGGGCATGAACCGTCGTTTTTGGCAGTGTGTGTTGGTTCTTCTTCTTCTTCTTTTTTTTTTTTGGCTGAACAGGTGTTTGGAGCTTCACTGACTTGTTCCCTCCGGCAGGCACCCATTCAGAGGCTGCACCTTGACTTCCCTGACCCGCCTCTTCCAGGTTCTACCTCCGTGTGGGCGCCTGCTGGAGGAGGCGAGATTGGGAAGGCCCAAACACTTGTATGGCCAAGAAATGAAACCAGCAGTTGGTGCCCATCTCTAGTAATGATGTTTCAAGCAGCCATTTCCCTGAGCATTTTAGCAAGGGATTTGACCATACCACACTGAGTCCCAGGTCCTCTGTGTTACCTGTCTTCCATCAGGATGGATCCTTCCGTTTCTAACCTCTGTCATTTTCATATATGATTGAGTACCTATTAAATACCTGACATTGGGTTTTCTGCAAAAGCGCTTATTTAAAGACATTAAAATTTGCAGTTAGTATGTACACAGTTTCCCCATAAAATATTTAATCATGGGCTCAAGTTATGAGAAGCTGGATTTCAGCTGAGTATCAGGAAAAACGTCTTAACTGTTAGAGTGGTACGACAATGGAACCAATGACCTCAA
>NC_135794.1:21563746-21576246 GCF_051106095.1 Pogona vitticeps
GGCACTTTGAAGCCATGAGTCCTGTCTAGAGATGGACATACACGAGGAAAACGGGGGTTCGTGATGGCTTGTGGCTCGTCACTGTTCACGAACTACAAACCATGAACTTTCACAACTTTTCCAAAACCTTAACCGTTTTGTAGTTTATGCAATTTGGGACTTCCAGGAGGAATAGATCATGAGTTAGAGATGCCAGACAGGCAGCAAAGAACACTTTCCTGGGGCAGGGCGTTATAACTGAGACATCCCAAACTCTATATTTGCCAGACATGGAGGGAGTTGGGGGGAGAGTCAGCCCAAGTGTCAGTCCAAATCTGTTGAAGATTGCATTTGGGATAACTGAGTGATAGCCCACATACGAATCGTCTATGCTGATAATAGTTTGAGATTTCATTTTGTTCAGGGCAAGGGCGTTTCCATGAAGCATCCCAAAATGAATCACGAAACGGCATGTTTTGTAGAGTTTTTGCTCCGTGGTTCATTTTATGCCCATCCCTCATTTTGTCTCCACAGCATTACTATCTATATTACCGTTCTGGCAAATTTTGCCTGCCCCTTAGCAGGACTTGACTAATTATGTAGCTACCAGTAACTATTTATTTTAGGGGAAACAAGCAGTTACAAAGTTACTTTTAGGTACAAGTTACTCATTTGTAACATGTAACACCTAGTAATGATTACTTTCAACTGTTGCTTTTTGAGGGCATTTAAAGCATTTTAGAGACATTTTGGAAGGGTTTTTTTTTCCAGTTTTTATTCCAGTCTTTTATCCATCCTAAGCAAAAATGAAAGTATGCTTTGGTTTTGTCTCTTGTATTCTTATAAAGTTCCCAAGTGCAATATCAGAATTGGCCACTAGAGGGAACTGGATCTCCCTTCTGGCTTGCTGCTCATGACAACATAACAGGATCCATGGAAGTGTGACTGAATAAACAACAATAATGGGCAATCTTGTTTCTGAGAACGAGAGAGGAATACAATGAGTTATTTTTAAAAGGTAATGTTTCAACCTCACTCTTGAATGTCACCCCATTTTCCCCATGATGGCGCAAGATGGAAGAGTTAACGTTCTAAAAATGAAGATCTTGTTCTGTTTATCTGCTGCCAGATGAACTGTAAAAGACCCCATCTAATCCATCATTGTTTCTCAACGGCTTTAAATGCCTACCCAGCATGTCTCCAAACCAGATAACTAGACTCATCTCTTCTCCAGAGCTTTGCTTATCAGCGGTGGTAAAGGCAAGTAGTTGGGAGCAGAGAACAAACACCCTCATAAACGATCCAGGGCTGACATAAAAAGACTCAATCAAAATAAATAAAGCAGAGTGGAATTGCTAAGGGGAAACAATTACAGGCTGTTTTAAATTTAGGAGCTGGGGACTTGTTTTAAATTAAGCAGAAAGTTCAAAGGTTGAACTGAGTTTGTTGGAAAGGTCAGTCCTTGCTAAGAAGGCCAAGGTCAAAGCTATAGGGTTTATAGAGTGAGCCATTCAGGAATGAGCCACTTCAGAGGTAGGGGTTGAGCAGACATTTATTCTTCATCGTTATCTTAGGACTGCAGAGCTGGAAGGGACTCAATAGATCATCAAGTCTAGCCTCTGTTGAAGAAGCCCGGAGGGGAATCAAACTCCCAATCTCTGGCTCCCAATAGAATTTTATAGTCTTAGAAATGCAGTGCTGGAAGCGACCCTACAGGTCATGTCTAGCCCCTGTCAAGAACCAACCTGTCTAAACCACTGAGCTAGCCGAAAGATTATGTCATTGAAGACATTATTCTTACCTCAGTGACATGAACAGGTTATTATTGTTTTAAAAATTCAGGTGGCCCTTTCATCTGCCTAGGCCATGGTGACCAAGTTCTTTCATTGGTGATGTTAAGCCAACAACCACTGATGTCCTTCTCCATTTTGAAGGTCATGACTCTCCGATATCCTGCTCCACTTCACGGACAAGCAGAGTCCAAAAAAAAAAAAAGAGATGCAACTCTCTCGATCCATGTTCATGAACCAGCTGGAGCCCATCTTTTTTCTCTCTGTGATTCAGGGTTCGGATACCAAAGATTCCCATAATTTGAATTTGTTTAGAATCAATGCAATATTGAACACATTTAACTTCCTAAGTTTTACTATCTGCGAGACCGTTATTGACGAGTAATGAGAGATTATTAATGTACACGAGCCAGAGGTTAGGGGAGGAATCACTCAAGCTGCAAAAGAGAGCAGACTGTTGGAAGAAATTTCCAATTTGAATTTCGCCTCCTGGCATTTTTCACCTCCTGGTATTCCTTCCTCACTTTTGTGTCCAGAAAATATTTTCTAAAGGTCAATGATGGTGGTCAACAGACCATCAAGCATTAGTTGTTGGAGGCATAAAGACCTGGGATTGTCCATCCACAGTTTGGATAAGCATCAAGGGTGGAAGGAAATTTAGAAATGCAACTGGCGTTGCAGTAACCAGACGTCTCGGCAACAGCTTTCAGTCCTCGAAAATTGATGTGTGATATACTGCGACAAGACTACTCAATTGTAATCCTGAGAAGCAGGAACCTGCAAAAGTTGAAAAATATTGGCCAGAACTTCACTTCCATCTGTTAGGGGGGGGATAAAGATTTATCATGCTAAAAGTGCACGGAGCAGTGACACATCTGTTATGTCAGTAACAATGTGGGCATAAGAACATATTGGAGTGAGCTCATCATGAAATTGAGTTCACTTCTCATGCACTGCAAACTAAGAGGTTTACAGGTCTATACCCTGCTTCTTCTAAGAATTTTTTTTGGCATAAACAGATCTCTGTCTCTTTTATCCTCACAACTGCCATGTGAGGTAGGACAGCCTAAAAAGAGTAATTCTCTCAATAACACCCAGTAAAGTTCATAACTGAGTGTGGAATGAATAGACATGTATTCCTGGTTCAAAAATCTCACTGTTATATCATGCTGACTTAACGTCAGAGTCCTGCAATATTAACTAAGAGTTCCCATGAACTAGCAGTGGCTGGTTTCTTACTTTGGGGCAGTGGAGAAATACGAAGGATTATAAAAGAAGCAGGCTTCCTGTATTGTTTGTCCTGCCCCAGGATCTGGGTTTTATGGTGCCTCTGAAATTGCAGGCTGTGTCACCATCGTAACTAGGAACAACAAACCTTGTGCATGTGGGCAGAAGCAACATTTTCGCTCATCTCCAGTATTCTGATTCAATGAGTGCAGCTACTCCCAACATAAAGATGGTCATGTTGTACCTATATGCCATAGCTGAAGGTGAAGAGCCTCTTAAAATAAAGAAGAAAAGATATAGCAACCCTCATGCAGAACTAGCATGGTTGAAATTACAAGAACAACGATAATGATGATGGTGATGATGAGTTGTCAAGTCAATTCTGACTTGTGGCGACCCATTTCAAGGTATTCTTTGAGTAGAGAATACTCAGAAATGGTTTCCCATTTCCTTCCTCTAGGACGCTTGCCCAAGGCTACACAGGCTGGCTCTTCTCCCAGGAGGCACCGTGGGGTGGGGATCAAACTCCCAACCTCTGGCTTTGCAGCCTGATACTACACCACTGAGCTATCCAATATTCCGGGGTTGAAATTTGAGACCAGGCTTTTAAGGGCTAAGAACGCAAAGCCAGACAAATCTGTCAGTATCGGTTGGTTTGTTGGTTTGTTTGCTTATAATATTTTTACCCCACCTTTCTCCTTAGAAATTCCCCAAGGCAGCTTACAGCAGTAAAAGACAGTATGCAGAGCTAATAGCAGTGAGTACACGACAAGACTGGAACGAATCAAGTACTGCTGGATAGCTCAGTAGTTAGGCAACTGGCTGTGGAGACAGAGGTTGGGAGTTTGATGCCCCGTTGTGCCTCCTTGACAGAGGGTAGACTTGATGATCCCATAGGGTCCCTTCCAGCTCTGTACTTCTAAGTTGATGATGGAGGAGAAGCAAATATCACACCATTAAAAAGGTAAACAAAAGCTGTTTGAAATCCTCCCCTTTTCCGAATATGATGGAATTTTGGAGAGAGAGAGAGAGAAATGAATGGAGGCAAAGTGGTCCTCCATCTGTTAGCTCCACTTTGGGCTGTGAAAAGGTTGTTCAGCTGCTGCTTAGCTGGCGTGGCTTTGGGGCACATCAGCCCAGTCATTCCTGCTAGACGAATGCTCCTTTGTCTCATGCAAGCAAAAGGCAAAGCGAGGCAATGCAATTAGCATGCTATTAAAGACAGAACTCCCTTGAGAGCAACACAGCATCTGTTTCTCTTAGCAATAGCTTGGCTCCATCTGCATATAGCACATTGGCTTGCTTGTATTTTGTGATTGGTTGTTGGGTGGTAAATAAGGGCTTTTTTTGCAATCTGTGAATGGAATGTTGAAGGAACTGTGTGCCTGGAGGGACAATATAAACTGGGAATCCCAATATTGTGTTCACACTTAGATGTGATCCTATACTTAGAGGGTAGATGTGGTAGGGTTTCTCAACACCCATGACATTACAGGACACACAACACCCTGTTCCTAAACAGCAGGATCTGTCTTTTGCTTCTCACAATGCCCACTCTTCTTTGTCCATGGTAGCTACTGGGATAAGGGTGTGCTTTTGCCTCCAGCATATGCAACTTTGGTATCTGAGTAAGAAACTCTACAGCCAAGAGCTTTCCTCTCGCTGCTACAGCCCGGCAAGCACTGTGAGGTCCAGACAGCAAGCACAAGTTGACAGTGTCCCAACATGTCAGATGTACACCCAGTGGCTCACCCAGAATTTCCTCACTTTCCTGAGGCTCTCTGGCTTATTGTCCGCCATTTTGTTTTTACTGCATTCTCACAGATGCTGTATAAATACTCAGCCTTGTCACTGTGAGGAAAATCTAAATGCAGTCACCACCAGAATTCCCATTGGCAGATACTGGTTTCCACCACCACACATGCCTGCGAAGCCCTGGACCAACTCATTGTGCAGGGGGACAAGGGGGGAAAAAAACCAAAATGGCAGAAGCCAATCCCACTGTCATTGTGAGAGTCCTCTCACTAGAGGCTTATCCTATCCAGGAAAAGGCCTATTCTTTCTTGTGTCAAAGAAACAAAGGGCCCACGCAGCTAAACTGTGACAGAGAAGGAGGGCTGTGTCATCTGGTGGAAGACATCATGTCTTGACACCAGGGCTGCTCCCAATTTTAAGTCCTAGTTGATTCTGTCAACCTGTCCGCAAAATAAAGTAAATAAAAAAAATAAAATGGCAGGCTGTAACAAATGGGATTTTCTATGGTTTTGAGCTCCTTTTCGGTATTATTGCTCAGTTCACTTTCAACACTTTTTTTAAAAAGGATTTCTTCCCTTCATGCCAGCTTTGCCCTTGTCTGGCTGACCGGCACTGATCTTGCCTCTTCCAGGTTCATTTATACTGGGGGCGTGGGTGGAAATCCAATGGATTTGAGAGTAGAAAGGCAGCGATCTATTGAGCAGCAATGGGTTGAGATGGACACAGAAACAGGCACAGCCTCCGAAAAGCATCTTAGGCAATTATACAGTGACCAGTCGAGAAAGGGAGGAGTACATCAAAAGTAGGAACTTAATAGAGGAACTTCTGGTGAGAGAAGTTTCCCAATAGGTCTGAGTTCATAGGAGCCCTGCAAGACTGACCTTTGTATGTCCTTCATGGTAAGGAAAGGTCCTAGAAGAAGACAAGAAGGCTTTAGAGCAGTGGTCCCCAACCTTGGGCCTCCAGATATTCTTGGACTTCAACTCCCAGAAATCCTGGCCAGCAGAGGTGGTGGCGAAGGCTTCTGGGAGTTGTTGTCCAAGAACATCTGGAGGCCCGAGGTTGGGGAACCACTGCTTTAGAGAGTGCAAGGATTGGCTTTTTAGCAAGCAGCATCATTGGTTGCTGGAAATGGTCCACTAACTTGCAGTTTGATGGGACAGGTAAAATGTACCTCATCCCCCCCCAACCCTGTTCTTATCAAGCCAGTCTTTTGAGGAATAAAGCATGCCTTAGGGAGGGGACGGAACATTTACAGGAGGTACCATCTTGGCATCTAGATCAGCCATTGTCAACGGGGGTCATATGGCTCACCCATGGGAAGCCCTGGCACTGTTGAAGGGGGCCACAGACTGGAAACAATTCTTCACATACCATACTTCTTGTAATATTTACTTGTTCATTTGTTTGTTTGTTTGTTTCTTTGTTCATTCATTCCGCTTAACGACCACCCGATTTATTGAGAACACTGCTCGGGGCAATTGACATAGTTAAGCAAACCATATAACTAAAATAATAATAATTTTTTTTTAAATCAAAAGGGATGATGCTACAGGCTAAGAAGAAGAAAAAGGCGAGCTAAGAGTGACACCTGACAACTTAAAGCAACCCAAATTACATATTTATTTATTCGTTTGTTTATATGTTTTAAATAATTTTACCTCACCTTTCCTCCTTAACAAGGAGCCAAGGCAGCCGGCCTCGTCAAAAGTACAATATTTAAAAGCTAAAAACCATAAGCACACGAATCTTGAAAAAGAATTAAACAAGCCTATTAAAAATGGTAAATAAAATCAGTCCAAAAAGCAGCAGAGCACAAGGGTTATAAGATTCGTTATGCGACCTACACAATTCTGATTTGGCCTATATTTCTTTCATCTTGTGCTTATGGCCATGGCCAAGAAAAAAAAAGGTTGAGAATGGCGGGTAGATGGTAGATCCAGCGACCCCCTCCTAAGGATGAACAGGAGACCCGGGGTCAGAACCACACAAAACGCTTGCCAAAGGAAGCCTTCGGGTCTGTGATAATCTATTCTAGATACCTTCCTCCTTCACCTCTGATGGGAGGCCCTTCAGTGCTAGAGTGGCGTCCTTGACTGAGCAGATTTGGCAAGGCATCAAGCCAACTTATTTGGGGATGTGTTTACACTTCTCGTGTCTAGGACTCTCCAGGCAATCGAGCTCACTTCCTGCCTACATAAAAATGATTTCGTTAGCGGGATTATTATCGTGTGTTGTCAGTTTTGCAGAGCAAAACACAAACCACCCAAAGGCCTTGCTGCTATTGGATCTACAATGACTGAAAGGCCCACTAGAACAGGGAACCATGTTTGATATTTGTCACGTGACTGAACTTCCCATGGTAAGCTTTTAAAAAATGCAAACAAGCAAATGGGAGAGAAAATGAACAGAGGAAGCAGTGAGCTTTACTAGTTACTGATGCCGCAAGAGTGGACTGAGCAGGGACTTTTTTTTTCCTTCATGTCATGATACCCAGGAAAATATGACATTCACAACACAATGGCTTCACTTACAATCCCACAGCAAAAAAAAAGCAAGACCAACACTAAGTTGACTCAACTTGTGTATCATGCCCAGGTCAACGGAATTCGGAGTATTATTCTATTTTGCTTTGGTCCAGCCTTGCTTGAATACTGTATATAGTTCTGGGCACCATCATTTGAGAAGGACGTGGACAAACTGGAACACGTCCGCGACAGTTCAAGGACTGTGCCTTCCTTTATGAGGATGCTCAAGTGTTAAGATCCTCAGGAGAAGTCTATCTCTTGGTCCGGCCACCTTCACAGGTGTGTTTGGTAGTTACACAGAAGAGAGCCTTTTCTGTTGCTGCTCCCAGACTTTGGAACACAGGAAACAAGGATTTCCATCTCTGCTTGGGACAGAACTAATTTTGGATTTACAGAAAAGTGAATGCAGAGGAAAGAAGAGCTATCTGATTTCCCCCGTCTCTGTCTCAGGTAGTCCGCTAGAGAGGTAACCAGGTGGAATGAAATTCAAATAGCAAAGCCCGGATACAGGAATCAAAGCCTCCATTATGATGTTAGAAGACAACACGAAACATTATATTTGTGCTATTATTTGCTACTGATCATATATTGTTTGCTACAAGGGACTTTGCTTGATTTGGCAAATGACGGGTTTCCTAAATGTTCCCGGTAAACGGCTTTTCCCCATTTATCTCTTGAGGAAAAGTTGTTATATTTATGACTTCTTTTTTTTTAACGCCGCAGCTAAGCGGAGCAAAAACAATTGAGTGGGAGTAAATGAAATGAATCAGAAGTAACAAGACGAAGGAACGGCGCGTGTGGGGTTAGGTGAGCCAAACGGCTGCAATCAGAGTCAATCTCGAAGGAGTTTAGACGGCTGCCAGATTTTCTTGGTCGCTAATTTCCGTTCCCTGCTGAAAAGGCCCTGTTTGTTTCATGTCCACACTGAAGTCTGAGCAACACATTAAATGGAGTTTTGTGTTTCTTCCTTCCACAGACCGTTTAAGACAAAAATCAAGGTGGGCTTCGAAGTGGAGGAAAAGCAGGTGCCAGGAAAAAGCTTTATACTTCTTGTAACAATAGGATCTCTGCCAGCATCTTTTCCCCTCCATCACTCACAAGTTCATCTTTTAATATCATGGGGTTATGTGGGTTGATCTTTCTGATCAATGGAGGGCAGTATTTGGTCTGAAAGAACAGGCATTCAGTCTCCCTGTCCATCTCAAAACAGAATCTCAAAATGCAAGCAGCCAGATCAGTCCCTATCAAGAAGGAGCAGGTCTTTCATAAATTTTACAGCTCTTAATTACCCATTTAAGATCAAGCTGCCCCTAAATACTTTGCTTTACAAACAGGGGTTTAATGTAACAACATAATATCTAGCTAAAATTATTAGTGACTGAAAGGTGATCAGATCAGATGCCCATAATAGCAATAATATAAACTTTAAATAAAAAGAGAGCTAAAATCCACCTTTATTTGATGCTATTGCAGATCCTTTAATTTATCTGTTACATTTCCATTACACCTGACTCTCACACACGCACCGTTTCAGCATTGCAGTTTCTGCGTAGACCAAAATAATCTCTGATTTATATTTTTTTTCTGTCTAATTTATCCCAAAGACGTAGCCAATTAATGAAATGAAACGCAGCCGAGAGAGACACAAAAGCTGCATAAAGCTCCTTTGTAAGTCCCAGAATAGATATTGTAATAACATGATGGAAAATGAAGCCCCATGCTATTGCAGACTGACCCTTGCAATGGCTCGCCTGCTCTCATTTATAATCTTTGTTTTTCTCTCACAGCTTTCCACTTCTCAGGGAAAGTATCATGCTTACAGCTTGCAAGTAATATCTAGCGGATTTATCAGCCCATAATTGCCTGCATCAGTCTGATTTGGTCTTCATGGATAGAGGCTAGAAAGGAGGAGTCCACCCAAAAAATTCCAAGGGGAAAAATATTGCCAGTATCCGATTGCTAGTGACACTAACTCGGTGGGATTTACGTAAGTGTTGATATTCAGCAAATTGATTCCACCGTTCACCGGGGCTAACGAAAGGATACTGGACAATGCATGTAAAGAGTTGAGATAGAATTTCTGGTCAACATTCTGATAATGGTGCATGTTTGTTAAAGCGTCACCCTTAAATGTCACACCTGTTTCCATCGTTACAAAGCATGCTCAGCCTTCATTTTAAAAGGTTTTCTTCCCTTTGTTTTTGTTTTTTTCTCCGTGAAAATTTTTCTCTAGATTCAAAGATTCTCTAGAACCTGTTGCTATCTCCAGCACTGCATTGTGGGTGCCATTTTGAGGACAGAAAGGTCAAAACTTGATGTTGCACTTCTACAATACAGAGTAAGATAATCTCTACTGGCAAAACAGCGTGGGTTTAGTGGGATTTCAGGACAGTGGTCTGTGAAAGGATTTGCCCTTTGCTATGCTTAGCTTTTTCTTCACAATCATCCTAGCTATTCAATGGATTGTATCACCTCATATGAGCCTATTTGGCTTTTAAGGTCTTCCAGAGAGAGTCCTTTATCTCAGCTGCACCACCTTCCCAAGCTTGCTTGGTGAGGACATGGGAGAGGGCCTGCTCAGTGGTGGCTCCCAGGCTTTGGAATGCACTGCCCCAAGAAGCCAGGTCAGCCCAGACTCTGTTGTCCTTCCATCATCAGGCAAAGGCCTCCCTCTTCAGGCAGGCTTTTGAGCAGTATGTTGTTGAGGGAATATTCTCTCTTTCAGAGAGAGAGAGAGAGCACGCCAGACCCTCCTGTCTTTCACTGCCTCCTGGAGTTGGGTCAAATTCATGTTGGTCACTTCAATGACCCTGTCCAACCATCTCATTCTCTGTTGTCTCCTTCTCCTCTTACCTTCACTCTTTCCCAACATCAGGGAGTCTTCTCTTCTCATGAGATGGCCAAAGTATTGAAGCCTCAGCTTCAGGATCTGTCCTTCCAGTGAGCACTCAGGGTTGATTGCCTTCAGAATGGATTTTTCTCTTTGCAGTCCAGGGGACTCTCAAGAGCTTCCTCCAGCACCACAATTCAAATGCATCAATTCTTTGGTGGTCAGCCTTCTTTATGGTCCAGCTCTCACTTCCATACATCACTACTGGTAAAAATGCTTAATTATCCTTTAATGTGTAGTTTTGTATGGCATTTTAAATTGTTAGTATTGCATAATTGGAATTATTGTGAATTGCCTTGGGTCTCCTATGGAGAGAAAGGTGATATATTGAATGAATGAATGAATGAATGAATGAATGAATGAATGAATGAATGAATGAATGAATGAATGAATGAATGAATGAATGGGCCAAATCTGAACACTGTTTTAGGTTCTCACACACTCATTGTGCATCATGCCCTCTGAGCTGGCATTGTAGCTACAACACAATCTATTCTACTTCTCCAGAAATATCTACTATTCTCCCTTCATTTATATTGCATGACAACCTTGAGGTCTAGTGTTGGAGAGGGAAGGAGGAAGAGAAGGAAGGAGGGAGGGAGGACAAGAGGGAAATACAATTTTCTCCTTCCACAAAGCATTTCATTTCCAGGTGGTGCATTAAATTTATTCCTATTTGAAGTGGTTTCTGCCGGCATAAATCATTTAAGTTCACCTGTTTGTTGTTGTTGTTGCTGTGGCAACTGTTTGGCTAATTGAATTCCAAAGCATCTCCCTTGATTTCCAAGCAATGATAAAGGGCATGTGTGTGTATATATATATATATATTTAACGGCAGGAATCAGATGGAAAGAACGTTTGGGCAGACTATGCAGAGAACAGGATGCAACCTTTTAAAAATAATGCAACGACTTCTGGCAACCCAGGAGGTCTCTCAAATGTCATCTTCCACTCCCTTCTTCTAATCTATTCTTACTCTTACTATTTCTGTCCCTTCTTTTTTTTTCTAATACCCACTTCTCCTTCCTTCCTGCTGTTGGACCGATAAAATCAAATGTCACCTTCCGTCTCGAAAACCTGGGGAACAAAGATTAGCGAGGAATGGCATCACCAGTAACTAGTTACTTTGTTGCGTAGCGCAGGTGGAACCTATTTACATCCCAGAAACAATGTAGTAAGTTGGACTTAAGTCAGTGCATTGGTGTAAATGATGATGATGATGATCTTAGAACTGCAGGGCTGGAAGGAACTCTGTGGATCATCGAGTCCAGCTCCTGTCAAGAAGGCACAGCAGGGAATCGAACTCCCATCTGCTGGCTCCACAGCCAGACACTGCACTATCCAATGACCTTCTCTAGTTCCTTTTTAAAGATACATTTAAAGGATACTTGAAGGCCTTTTGGACTCATTTTGATTTTTTTAAAAATATATATATATGATAATTTTCTTGCCAAGGCAACTAAAGCATAATGAGGCATTCAACAGGAAAAGCAATGAGTTACTTTCTCAACATTGTGAAACTCAAACAAGCAAAGAAACTGGGTTTCTTTTGAAATGCTGTAATGAGAAACAAGAAGGAATTACGTTAAAAAAAAAAAAGAAATAGCTTTCCAAGTGCTGGTGTTTACTATCTGCTCTAATTTCCCTCTCCTCAGATTTACCTCTTGACCTCCTGCTACCTCTTCTTGGCTCCCTGTTCAAACACTCATTAAAATACTACCTTTTTGCCTTTTAGCATTTACCTTTCCTTTACCTTCTCTTCATTCCGTCCTGATTCTCTTGTGTGTCCAGTCTCCTTACATCACAAGCCTGTGGGCGACGGCTGCCGCTTTTGACCTGAGCATTTCTTCAATTGTTTAATGTTCAATCGTGCAGACATGCAGCCGGTCTCTGACGGATCGGGTTTGGCTTCGTGGGGACAGGAAGGTCAGGAGGTAAAGTGTTCCATCAATAAAGAGCAGCAGAAAGAAAAGACCAGGAGTGAGGGGACAGGAAGAATAACTTGAATTTCTAAAGAAGAAAGCCATTGGCTGAGCAAACAGCAGGAAGCAGTGGGAACTCCAGGAGCCTTATGGGTAAAACAGACACAGAACATGGCGCCGAGTGGAAGTCAAGGGTATTCCAGTTGAAGGGTTTGGTCTGGGTCTTGGGAACCGAAAGTTCTGCTCTGCAATGAATTATTCAGTTCATTAGGACATGAGTGTGGGTCTTTCTTTCTTTCCCTCTCAGTCTGATCTACCTCACAAGGTTGTTGTGAGGATAATGGGTGTGTATGGAAGAAAACCATGCAGACCAACCTGATGGAAATATAGGATACGCATGCACTTAATA